>NW_026885588.1:0-6708 GCF_032173495.1 Musca vetustissima
TTCAGGGCCCAAACCCCTTCTCTATGTAAAAATTCGCGATGTTTGGGTCACGGACAGACGGGCGGACAAATATGTATAGATCGACTCAACTAGTCGAGATATGACGATCGGTATACTTAAAGGTGGGTCTAGGACCAATATTTCGCGACGTTACAAACTCTTGGGGCTGCACAAAGCTATAATACCCTGACAACATAGTTGTAAAGGGTATAAAAATAGTTACTCTTTATAAATCTAAGAAATTATTTGTTATATAAATCACTTTTTATACCCTTCACCACTCTGTGGTACAGGGTATTATGTCTTTGTGCATATGTTTGTAACAGGCAAAAGGAAACGAGATAGACACATGGTTCCTTTTGAGAATATGCATAGAATCACTTTCTGAGTCGATTTATGCATGTCCGTCCGTCCGTCTGTAGATGTTAAATTGTAAACAAAGTACAGGTCGCATTTATGATCCGATTTGAATGAAATTTGGCACAGGTCACTTAATTCAGATTTAGATATAGCTCCCATATATATATTTAACCGATTTAATGTAAACGGTCTATTTAACCGATTTAATGTAAACGGTCCCTATATATCTTTGGATTTGCACGAAATTTGGTACAGCCTAATCATTTAGGTCTAGAATGATGTGTGCCAAGTTTCGTGAAAATCGGTCCAGATTTAGATATAGCTCCCATATATAGTTTCGTCCGATTTCAAGTAAATGGTGCACCAAAGTCGCTATATATCTTTCGATTTGCACGAAATTTGGCATAACGTACTGAATTGAGCCTAGAAAGATGTCTGCCAAGTTTCGAGAAAATCGGTCCAGATTTCTATATAGCTCCCATATATAGTTTCGTCCGATTTCATGTAAATGATGCACCAAAGTCGCTATATATCTTTCGATTTGCACGAAATTTGGCATAACGTACTGAATTGAGCCTAGAATGATGTCTGCCAAGTTTCGAGAAAATCGGTCGAGATTTATATATAGCTCCTATATATAGTTTCGTCCGATTTCATGTAAATGGTGCACCAAAGTCGCTATATATCTTTCGATTTGCACGAAATTTGGCATAACATACTGAATTGAGTCTAGAATGATGTGTGCCAAGTTTCGTGAAAATCGGTCAAGATTTAGATATAGCTCCCATATATAGTTTCGTCCGATTTCATGTAAATGGTGCACCAAAGTCCCTATATATCTTTCGATTTGCACGAAATTTGGGATAACGTATTGAATTGAGCCTAGAATGATGTCTGCCAAGTTTCGAGAAAATCGGTCTAGATTTAGATATAGCTCGATGTATAGTTTCGTCCGATTTCAAGTAAATGGTGCACCAAAGTCCCTATATATCTTTCGATTTGCACGAAATTTGGCATAACGTACTGAATTGAGCCTAGAAAGATGTCTGCCAAGTTTCGAGCAAATCGGTCCAGATTTCTATATAGCTCCCATATATAGTTTCGTCCGATTTCATGTAAATGATTCACCAAAGTCTCTATATATCTTTCGATTTGCACGAAATTTGGCAAAACGTACTGCATTTAGTCTAGAATGAATGTCTGCCAAGTTTCGAGAAAACCGGTCCAGATTTCTATATAGCTCCCATATATAGTTTCGTCCGATTTCATGTAAATGGTTCACCAAAGTATCTATATATCTTTCGATTTGCACGAAATTTAACATAACGTACTGAAAATCGCTCCAGATTTAGATATAGCTCCCTTGTATTATAGATTGATTATAAGTAATTGACGCAGCAAGGATCCAACAAGCTGATAGGAACACAACGTTCTGAAATTAGTATAACCTAACCTGTGATAAGTTTGTTTGAAATCGCTTAATATTTGAATAGAGCTTCCATACATATTTTCGCCCGATTTCAAGTAAATTGGGCATCAAACTCCTCATGTTAGTCAGATTGACATCAAATTTTGCACAACTTCCAAATTGGGGATAGAATTACGTAGTTGCGTTTTCTAGAAGTACAGACATAGCCCAACGGATGACCTATTTATATTTGTTTGAAGTCGATTTACATACTTTATGGATAGATCTAGGTAGATTCATATTTTGATAAATATCACATATTTTATTTCATCAATTTTTAATAGTCTTGTTTAATATACCCATAGTGGTGAAGGGTATCATATAGTCGGCCCCGTCCGACTTTACTACTTTCCTTACTGGTTTTATTTAATTTTGTTTGTATAAAAATAAAAAGATATATGTGAATGAAGTTTTAATACTGAAAAAAAAAAAAATCGAATTTTATTTTAATTTATTTTATTTTAATTGAATGGATTTTTTTATTTTTATATTAAAAATAAATATTTACGTAGTTTGTATTTTATTCGTGACTAGAGTCAAAGTCAATTTTTTGTTCAAATCAAATATTTAGGAATTAAAATTTAAAAAAAATCAGGATAATGACATATTTTTTTATATTTTTTAACATAGTTTATTTATCTTTTAATTAGATTTTTTTTTTTGGTATTTACAATTATAAACTTCGAAATAAATTAAAAAAATATTTTTTAATATAAAAAAGAATATCACAACGAATATCTCTATAATCCAGAATGTTGAAATATTTTTAATAATAATAACTTTTATTTTTTTCTGGATTAATGCCTTTGTCTGTTGAGGTTAGAGAAAGTTGTAAATAACTTTTATTTATTTTTTAGTTAACCAATTTTCTTTTATAAAATTAAAACACCAACAACAAACTAAAATAATTTCATTTTATTGTTGAATCCAATTCAAAATTATTTTTTTATTAATAAATATTATCCTGGATATTACTCATGATTTTTAATCATTTTTTTATAATAAATAATATTTATTTTTTATTTAACCAATTTGTGTATAATAATAATTATTGCTTTTATTTTTTTTTTAATAAAAAAATTATTTTCTTTTAATTTTGGGGTATAAGATTATTTATTCTCCACATTTTTTCTTATATGTTTTAAATAATTTTATTATTTAATTTTTTTATTGTTTGATTTTATTTTCGGTTACACATTTTTTTCAAGCACTTCCAAATATCACTTGTTTATACACATTTTTTTACATATTTTTTATTTATTATTTTCGTTTCACACACATTTACAAATATAAAATAAATAATTTTTAATTACCTTTTTTATAAATTTTAATTTTTTCGGTGTAATTTTTGAAAAATGTGTTTTTAATTTTTATGTTTTTTTTTTAATTTATTATTTTTTTCAATTGTATTTTTTTCACAATTTAATTTTCCTTTAATTTTTTCTCATTAATTAATTATTCACTTCAGATTTTCCTTGTTTTTTTTTCTTCAAAAATTTTCTGGTCTAATTTTTTCACTTCACTTCATATTTTTTTTCTTCCCTCTGTTGTGTGTATGTTTGTGTTGTTAATTTTTTTTTTAGGTTTGAATTTTTTGTCAGTATTCAGTTAATAATAAAAAGAACCGTTCACACGTTCCATTAGAAGGAGAAAAAGGCAACAAACAGCACAACCCGAAACCGGAACACCAACTGAAAGTTAATTTTTGAAATCCTCCAGCCAGGCTGTTAGACCACCGACCAAGTTATCCAGTCAGGCAAGCAACGCAGCGAAGATATACAACTTGAAACTTGAAATCATGGAAGGAATTGGTGGCCGTGCTCACTGGAAGGAATGGCAAAAGAGAGTGTCAGAGACCAATGAAAGAGATGCTGATTGGAAAACTTCCGAAAGAAGAAGCTGTACCTTTCAAGTCAAGTGCATAGGAATGCACTCTGCAATGGCACCAGTTCATATTAAGGAGAGAGTGGAGAGAGAGACAACGAGCCAGAGAGTAAAAGCCTGCCAATTTACTCTCTTTCTACTCCATTAACTGCATTTACTCTTCAACTGTTTCGGAGGATAGTTTGGAGTTGAGTGGATATTTTTTATTTCTGAAAAGCTTTGTGGTTCATCCCTTAAAGCTTTGTGGCTGCTGCTGCTTCAGGTTAAGTTTTGTTTTTGGCAGAGCTTTTTTGTATCCCATATTTTTTGTTGAGCGGGGCAGGGGGAGAACTACACACAGATGCTTTGATGTTATTACAGGACTCTGTTGGGTTATTAAGGATATTTTTGGTTACACGCACACCCAAACCAAGGCGATGATGATGATGGGGACGATGTGGACGATGAAGAGAAATAACAAACCGAGAAAAAGTGCATACATACACACACACACACATACACATACGCATACAGGCAATATGTGACAATTGATATGTAATTATTAAGAGCAGGAACTGGTAAAAATTTGGAGCCATTAAAAAACACGCACACAGACAAAACCAACACTCATCGCTCACACACACACACCGAAGAGGACTTCATACCCAGTTTTTCCTGGCAGCCAAGGAATATTTGTGTGTGTGTATACACACACAGAGGCATGTTTATCTCCGTATATATTTTTTTGAAGTTACCCCCTTCAGAGTTTCCCTTGTCCTCTTCTTTTCCCACCATTTTTTGGGGTAGTTTTCCCACACTCAGGTAATGCCGAATGTAACTCCTGATGCGGATGCTTCTGCTGATGCCATTGCATCGGAATATTTTTTTCTTGTTAATATTTTTCAGGGGTCTATACAAGGCGTGGATTTTTTAAATAATTTTTTTCAGGGGTCCATACAAGGCGTGGATTTTTTAAATAATTTTTTTCAGGGGTCTATACAAGGCGTGGATTTTTTAAATATTTTTTTTTTCAGGGGCCTATACAAGGCGTGGATTTCTTAAATAATATTTTTCAGGGGTCTATACAAGGTGTGGATTTCTTAAATAATATTTTTCAGGGGTCTATACAAGGCGTGGATTTATTAAATAATATTTTTCAGGGGTCTATACAAGGCGTGGATTTATTAAATAATATTTTTCAGGGGTCTATACAAGGCGTGGATTTATTAAATAATATTTTTCAGGGGTCTATACAAGGCGTGGATTTATTAAATAATATTTTTCAGGGGTCTATACAAGGCGTGGATTTATTAAAGAATATTTTTCAGGGGTCTATACAAGGCGTGGATTTATTAAATAATATTTTTCAGGGGTCTATACAAGGCGTGGATTTATTAAATAATATTTTTCAGGGGTCTATACAAGGCGTGGATTTATTAAATAATATTTTTCAGGGCCCGTAAGAGGCGTGGATTTAATACAGATTTTTTTTCAGGGTCCGTAAGAGGCGTGGATTTATTAAATAATATTTTTCAGGGTCCGTAAGAGGCGTGGATTTATTAAATAATATTTTTCAGGGGTCTATACAAGGCGTGGATTTATTAAATAATATTTTTCAGGGGTCTATACAAGGCGTGGATTTATTAAATAATATTTTTCAGGGGTCTATACAAGGCGTGGATTTATTAAATAATATTTTTCAGGGGTCTATACAAGGCGTGGATTTATTAAATAATATTTTTCAGGGGTCTATACAAGGCGTGGATTTATTAAATAATATTTTTCAGGGGTCTATACAAGGCGTGGATTTATTAAAGAATATTTTTCACGGGTCTATACAAGGCGTGGATTTATTAAAGAATATTTTTCAAGGGCCAACTGAGGCGTGGATTTATTAAAGAATATTTTTCAATGGCCAACTGAGGCGTGGATTTATTAAAGAATATTTTTCTGAGGCCTACCCAAGGCGTGGATTTATTAAATATTTTTTTTCTGAGGCCTACCCAAGGCGTGGATTTATTAAATAATTTTTTTCAGGGGTCTATACAAGGCGTGGATTTTTTAAATAACTTTTTTCAGGGGTCTATACAAGGCGTGGATTTTTTAAATAATTTTTTCAGGGGTCTGTACAAGGCGCGGATTTTTTAAATAACTTTTTTCAGGGGTCTATACAAGGCGTGGATTTTTTAAATAATATTTTTCAAGGACCAACTGTGGCGTGGATTTATTAAATAATTTTTTCCAAGGACCAACTAAGGCGTGGATTTATTAAATAATTTTTTCAGGGGTCTATACAAGGCGTGGATTTATTAAATAATATTTTTCAGGGGTCTATACAAGGCGTGGATTTTTTAAATAAATTTTTCTGGGGTCTATATAAGGCGTGGATTTTTTAAATAAATTTTTCTGGGGTCTATATAAGGCGTGGATTTTTTAAATAATTTTTTTTTTCAGAAGTCTATACAAGGCGTGGATTTTTTAAATAATTTTTTTCAGGGGTCTATACAAGGCGTGGATTTTTTAAATCATTTTTCCAGGGGTCTATAAAAGGCGTGGATTTTTTTAATAAATTTTTTCAGGGGTCTATACAAGGCGTGGATTTTTTAAATAATTTTTCCAGGGGTCTATACAAGGCGTGGATTTTTTTAATAAATTTTTTTCAGGGGTCTATACAAGGCGTGGATTTTTTAAATAATTTTTTTCAGGGGTCTATACAAGGCGTGGATTTTTTAAATAATTTTTTTCAGGGGTCTATACAAGGCGTGGATTTTTTAAATAATTTTTCAGGATCCTATACAAGGCGTGGATTTTTTAAATATTTTTTTCAGGATCCTATACAAGGCGTAGATTTTTTAAATAATTTTTTTCAGGGGTCTATACAAGGCGTGGATTTTTTAAATAATTTTTTTAGGGGTCTGTACAAGGCGTGGATTTTTTAAATAATTTTTTTCAGGATCCTGGACTTTTTAAATAATTCTTTAAAGGACACTGGATTTTTTAAGTATTACTTACTTAGC
>NW_026885589.1:0-66747 GCF_032173495.1 Musca vetustissima
CAAATTTATAGATAACCTATTGACATTATCATTCAGACGGTCTATTACGGAATACACTTTATCCATCTCCTTCGCCACACTTTCTTCAACCCATGACCTCAAGTGGGCTCGAGCATCATTCACACTTTCGAGTACCATATTTCTTATTTGATTATTTACCTCGCTTGGTTGGTTACCTGGATTAGGGGCATTAGGTACATTGAATTGCAACCTAGCAGTAGCACCGGTGCTGGGTTGAGGGTTAATAATGGATCCAGACAGATCCCTTATGGTCGCATCCCTATCCATATTGGACTGTTCCATTCTACAGACAACTTTTTTCTTCTTTTGAGTTGGTCTAGGTGATAAAACTGATATCCTGCTGGTGTCGAAACTTCTTCTTTTTCCTGCATTAGAAATTAAAAAAATATTTCATTCAATGAATTTTATTTTAAAAAAAATTAATTTGATTTTTAAATAATTGTTGAGGATTTTTCGGTGGGGTTATTATAGTTCCGGATTTTAGATATTTATGAAGATATGTTGATACACAAAAAACAAAGTATGAAACAAGAAAATAGATCATTTAACTAAAACATATAAATTAGTAATAAGTTAGAAAACATAAAATAAATAATAAGAGTAAACAAATATAAATTAAATGATAAACATAAGAAGTTAATAAAATAAATAACATAAATAAAAAACAAATATTAATTGGCATAAAAAATAGACGTACAAACATTAAATTATTAATAGTTTTTAGTGGTTTTTAAACAATTTCACATATGAGAGGAAGTTAGGTATATTTTCAATTGCAATTGGGTTGAGTGTGTGGATTTTTTCCTGACATGAAATCAAATATTCTATATTAAAAGTGTCCTAATAAGGTTGTTTCAGTGTACTGGTAGACAAGACTTTAGTTAATTTTCTGACACAGACAAACATTTAGAAGCTAACCCCAAGGCAGTTTTCCATAATGAATAGAAAAGAGATCTCTTGGGAGAGATTTACATACAATGCAGTTTGTGAGCACGTCATCACAAACGCTATTGCACATATCCCCTACGTTACTTCCAATTGATGACTTAGACAAAACAAAAAATTAAAACACATATACTTGAGGGTAACACCACGGCAGTTTTCAATAAAAATTTTAATGAAAAAGATCTCGTGTATGAGTACTTCGAACAATGCACATTGAGATTACTTCTTCTCAATAGCTATTGCACTTTTCCCTATGCTAACCCTACGTCTATGGCTTATACTAAAATAAATAAAGAAATAAATAAAAACTGAAACACAAAAAAAACAGGTCATAATACACAATACATTCATTGTTACACTGAACGAACAAGACTATTGCAGCTGACCCTTGAGTATGGAACGAAAATCCTAATTTTCTAAGAAACCTAA
Organism: Musca vetustissima; assembly: GCF_032173495.1. Lineage (NCBI taxonomy): Eukaryota > Metazoa > Arthropoda > Insecta > Diptera > Muscidae > Musca > Musca vetustissima. The sequence goes on from NW_026885589.1 coordinate 1,396, forward strand.
TCTAATATTGCACATTTATCACAAATTTAAAATAATTAAAGCTGTGTTTGCAACATCAGATTACGTCTATTTTACCCTATGGTCTATTGTACTGTGCTAAGTTGTTATTGCACAAATTTTTTTAGACTTTCGCTTGGGCGCCATATTGTTACGTGCCACCTACTTCGGTACTATGGTGTATCTGTGGCCGCTAGCTCAGGAGCCAATAATCAGGGCGGTTCCATCCCAGACACCAATAGTCCTAGAGGACGAACAATTAAATTTTTATTTCGACAAACATAAATAAAGACAAAACTATACAACACAAACACCTGGTACACCTGAAACAAGGGAGATTGGTGGTTTTACTCCCACACTTGCCCACCCTACCTTGACCCTCAGATCCTATTAAAAATACAACATTTTAAGGGCCCCGAATTCCACATACACTCACCTCATTACAATATCCTAACTCTCCTCTCTCACAAAAACAATCAGAACATCATATTATTTTTAACAAACAAATCAAAAACAGTTTATTGACATAATTTCCTTAATAGATAAAACACAATAAGAATGAAACATTAACTATTCTCTATAAATTTTGTGATTCATTAAACATTGGATTTTTACCCTTTCTTTATGTAGATATCACGCAATGCCAATATAGGCTTTTCTCCTAAATATTAAAATTGTTATACCTTCCTAAATGAGCTCGCTTAGTAGGTTTTTGCTGGACATATTAATTAGTCCACACTAAACACAAAACAACCTACATAAATTGGGGCAACCCTATAATCACTATATCTTACGAAAAAAACCTAGTTAATGCTTCTTACATATAGATATTTAGAATCATTATTTTATAAACACTTATGGACAACACAACTTAACCTAAGAGTTTAAATAGTATTGTTTTTGTAATATTATTAGTTTTAATCGATTTTTAAAATTTTCATAATTTTCAGATTTCTTTAGTTTTGGTTATGCCTTTTTATAATTTTTAATTTTTTGTAAATAACATACTTCTATTCTTTTCTTTCTTTTCAGATTATTTAATTTTCTTGTGGTGATGATGCCAGTTTTACATATGGAATTGGTAAGTACTATTTTTGTTACCTGGATTAATCCAAAAATAATAATAATTGATAACCTTTCCGTTTTATTCCTTTTCAGCACACCTACAGCCGACGTCTTCCTCGGGATAAGGCAGAACCCGGTTCTTTGGCGCTTGCTGTTGTTGCCGTCTTTATTGTGGCTGGGGCCAATTTGGTGGCTGTTTTGCGGCGCTTATTTGTGGCCAATGCAATGGCAGCGATTGTGGCCTGGAATAAGTTGGTGGCTGTTGCGGTAGCGGTTTTTTGTGGCCGATACAATAAAAACTGACCTCTCCGTTTTATGTTTGTTGGGGAGGTCAGTTGAAACCTCAGATTTTTGGTTAGTTGGCGGTACACTGGAAACACAAAAAAAACGCACAAAAAACAACATAAGTCGACACAATCACACACTACACAATGACTTTACACTTACGCTCTGTTTTTAACGCCCACAACATAAATAAAAATCTATTAAGGCAGATTTAGGCCTTTAATAAAACTAATATTCGAGTTTGTTTTATTTTCTGAAAAACTGTCGTATCGCACCACTGTTCAAATGAGAGCGCATTTTTCCCTTTGGGGTCCTTTTATACTGCAGGGGACGACGCCGAATTTTCCCTCTTTTCGGGCTTTTCTTTTTTTTCTGCTGTTTATCATTTTTTCCTATCTACGACCTAGCGATCCCTATACTTATCGCAGAGTTGCATATCCGATTAATAAACATCGATACTAATCGGTGTTAATGCAACTCTGACAGTAGCGGCAATTTTTGGTACCACAGCATTTCCGCTTCATTTCTAAAGTGCCGGTTTTTGTGGTCGGGAGGTCACGGACAATTTTTCCTTTTTATTTAAATTTTTTTTATTTAATTAAAAGAATATTGGTGAGGCAGTCAGTCCCACGCAACAAAACGTAAACAAAAAATGTGACAGTTTGTGAGATTTTCTACCAAAATGACCGATAATATTCGCCTCTTACACGACATGTTTATTGGATCATGTAGGAAATCTTGAACAAAACTCCCCGATAATAGGTTCGTTCGTTTATTGAATAATTTGAAAAAGAGAGAAAATTGAGAGAGCAGATTTCACAGTTGTGTTACTGAGTATTTGCTAATTCTTACAAGGAATATTAGATTTTATAAGTTCAACATTCTTGCAAAAATCTACATTAGAGTACACAGAATTAAAATCAATACAAATTTTACTGAGCGGATCTCCCATAGACTAATTTGTGCGATTAAAATCTACATATAATAGTTGATAATATCTACTAGATCGAAAAGGAACATTTATTCTAATAGATGAACTTAGGAAATCAGAGGGCATATTACCATTCGAATTGATTTTAACCTGCTAGTGTATGAAGGCAACAGAAAATCACTTCCAATGTAAACCTCTCAGTGCAAAAAGTAAGAATTGTTTCAGCACAGATTCGATTTTATCGGAATATATTGCATATTGAGGATCCCATACAACAGAACCATATTATAATATAGGTCTAACAAAAGACGTGCATAGTTGTTTTGTTACATAAGGATCCGAGAATTCTTTGGCCCACCGTTTTATAAAACATAATACATCATATGCTTTATTTACCATAGAAATAACATGATTGTCAAAGTTTAACTTGGGATCCATTAAAATACCAAGATCCGAACTGTTAATATTGTATTGCCTCATCAATGAAGAATTTCTAGAAAAACACATATGTTTACATTTGTTCAAATTTAAATCCATACAATTTAATCTTCACCATTGAAAAAAGGTTATTTTATTTAAATCATTTTGAAGTAAATTGACTAGTTTCTCAGAACTATGGGTAATGAATAACTTGACATGATCGGCATACATTAACAATTTAGAATGTACTACAGAAGTTGGCAAATCATATACAAACAATAGTAAAAGAACCGGCCCGAGTGACTTCCTTGGTTAACCCTATCAAAAGCTTTACTAAAATCTGTATAAATGGTATCAGTTTGATTTCGCTGAACAAATCCCTTTATTACAATTGAAGTAAACTCTATAAAATTTTGTTATAGTTGAAAGACCACTACGAAAGCCATGTTGATATGGACTTAAAATAGATTGAATTTGGTGAGAAATAACATCAATAATTAATTTTTCAAACAATATTGGGATATCACTTAATTTTGCAATTCCTCTGTAGTTTCCAGTTTCCATACAGTAATGATATTATTCCATCCTGCAGCCATCTGTACCTCAGCCCATTCAAGTAATAGAATTTCCCTAGTTTATTTATTTCCCTTTGCGTATAATAAAAAGTCGTGATAATCAATCATGGTAGAAACTTCCACATGCTAAAAACCTTTCTCTATGTTGCTTTTTCTTTTACCTATGCCTACCAGCCAAAACAAAAAAACAACACATTTTTTGAAAATTTCTTCCAGGTGAAATATTTCTGTTTTTGTTTTTGTATTTTTATTGCATGAGAATTCTTATGTGTACATACTATATAATATCCAGAAAATAATAATAAAAAATAATAAAACAAACAATAATAAAATCAAGACACAATATAAACAATGCAGTTAAATTTCAATTGATGTCGTAGAAATATTAAAATACACCCTAAATATACAATTAATAACTAAATATATATATGTATGTATATAGGTATGTAGCTTAATTGTTTTATTTTTCTAAAAATAAATTGCTTAAAACCAAAAGTCTTTATAGTTCTTAAAAATTAGTTTGGTTAGATAGAAAATGGGATAGAGCAAAACAAACAAAAAATCTTTAGAGTTAAAAGTTGTAGAGTTGTTTTTTGTAATAATAATATACAAAATTGTTGTTAATAATAGAATAAAAAAAAATAGAAGTCTTGCGTTAAGTCAGTAATAAAGGCGTGTTATGTTATTTGCATAATAGAAAACAAATTGAAGGAAATTGTAGTGAAACAAATATAACAATTTAAAAAAGATAATAATAAAAAAGTAAGTATAAAAAAAACTAATATTGGGCGCCACAAATATTTTTTTGTTTTGTATAAACTATTGTTTTTAAAATTTCAAATAATTTCATTGCTGTGTTGCATATGTTATAATTAAAATATATTTTAATGCTAATTGCTTGTTGTTTTCTTTTTTTTTTTTTTTTGTTATAAATATATTTATAATTTTGCTGTGATTTCTTTAAGAATTGTTTAATTATTTGGTTTTGTTTGTATATATGTGTTCAGTTTTTTTGTTTTATTTTGAAAAAAAAACAACGAAATGAAAAATAACGCATAAATACATTTATGTACTTTGTCTATTCTTTGTTTTGTTTTCTTGTTCCTTTTGTTTAATTACATTTAAACATTAATAAATTATTATGATTTGTGTTTTTGTTTTTTGTTCTTCGCAAATTTAACACAAATTTTGTGCAATGCATATTTTGTTGCAGTTGTTGTATTGTTTTCTTAATGTGTGTGTTTCCAGTATGTGAAATACAATATACTATATATTTTAAATATGTTTGTGGTATTGTTTTATTCATAATAGCTTCCCTCTTACACAATGTAGATTATATAAAAAATTTTTGTTTGTTTGTTTTTCTTACATAACAAAAATAAAAAAAGAAAAATACCTCTTCTGGCATTAATGGTATGGTTTATTTTTTGTTGTCCATCAAGGTGAGCTAGCCAGTTGGGAATCTGTAACAATAATTAGAAAAAAAAATAAAATTAACGACACATTTAGCAGAATACTTTTTTTTAATATTTAACAATTTTGATTCTCAAAAATTATAACAAAAATGTTACTTCTCAAACAGCCAAATTAAAACGCGTAAATTTAAATCGATCATAGCATCGATTGTGGAAGACGGCTATATACTTAAATTGGGACTGGACCTTAATAAGACAAAACATTCGTGAATCAATTGGGAAAATATTGGAATCTTTATCTTGGATAATTCTCTCATGGCAATTAAAGTATCACCCACTATTAAAATGAATTTCTACAAAAAGGAAGCGAAAGTGTCCATTCCAATGTACTCTGGGGGACAAGACATGGTTGTGTTGCAGTGAACGTCCTGAATTCCTTGGTATCGTATAAAAGCTTCGTTGTAGTACGGCACCACCGTTTCTACAAAAAAAAACACTTCAATGTGTCCAACAAGACAAGTGACACAGAAGATGTTCAATTGTCTCCGTCTCCTCCTCATCAACGCAGAGTCTACAGTAATCAATTGCATCAAGATCCCATTTACTAGTAAAGGCCCTGATATTGCAATGACCAGTAATGATTCCTGTTATTACTCTTATTTCAGCTTTACTCAGGTTCAACAGTGAGTGCGTTCTTTTGGTAGACAGAGCCGGCCGAATGGATGTTGACACGTTGCACTTAGGTTCGTTGTGCCAACGTTCATAGGCTCTTTCGTCGAAGAACGCCTCAAAGTTCCGGTAAAGATGACATATGGGTGGTTTGATTGAGTCATCAATTGCTAGATCTGTGGATTGAGATTCTCGTCTAGCTAGCAAAAGACTTCAACTTGGAAAACACTACAGTTGCAATCCAGCTTGTAGGTTAACTCAACGCCTAGTCTTTCACAGTAGACGCCTGCCCCTGTACCTTCTTCCGTCTTGGATCCGTCTGTATAGAAGGCCGGACCGTCCATAGGAGGGTTACTTCGGTTCCCGTCGCCTCTACTAGGAATAACGACATCTACATCGTCAAATCTCAGGACAGGTGATATATAGTCGTTTAGTTTTTCGCGTTGGTCCAATGTCATACCTGGTTCGTTCAAGATACAACCATGCCCAAAGGTATAAACTCGCCAGAGGTTTTGTTCATGCAACCTTAGGGCGCCACCGGCGGCCTCACTCTTAATGCTGAGGCCCAGAGGTGCTTTCAGAACTGCTTGTGACGTACTCTTCCTGGCTCCTGTAACTAAAATCGAGGCGGCCCTTTGTACCTTATCTAATTTACTGGATGTCGACTTGGGGCGCAGACAATTCCAACACACAAGAGAGCCATAGGATAGGATGTGCCTTACCACGGTGTTATACAACCAGTGTATAGTCGATGGTCTTAGCACCCAGCTTATCCCAATGGAGTTATTGCATGCGTATATTTCAATCAGACCTCTCTTCGCCCGTTCCTCAATGTTCCTATTCCATCGTAAGATATCTAATCAACATATGCCCGCTATTCGATAGCGAATGTGGGAATTATTCAAAACCAATTAAATTTTTAGTATATCCTCTTGTAGTATGTATTTCCAAAAGTACCTCCATAACTCAACTCTACACACCAATTCTGAGCGTAATAAAAATCTAGTTCTTTATTAAATTTGCTATCATTTGGTATACTCTTGTAATACTTGTTTCGAAACAATGGAGCCATTTCAAAAACTTACTACATACCTCCACATCCAACACCCCTGCAGTGGTCCTAATTTCTAATGTCAATATTCCAGCTCTATCGGTTCACATACATCCAAATTTAGTACGAATTTCCAAAACTTTCTACAAAGCCAATCCTACGCTCCAACAGTTATCCTTACATCAAATTTCAAGATTCCAGCTATATCGGTTCACCCAAATCCACATTTGGTACCATTTTGTACATATTAGTACGAATTTCCAAAACATTCAACATATCTCAATCCTACACCCCAACATTGACTCTAACTCTAAATTTCAGGGTTCCAGCTTTATCGGTTCACCCAACATTTAAATTGTACTAAATTTAGTACACGTTAGTACGAATTTCCAAACTTCCTACATCAGTTCACACAAAATTTCAATTGACCAAATTTAGTTGACAATGATCCTAAGTCCAAATGTGAAGATACCAGCTCTATCGGTTCACCCAAAACCACATATAGTACCGTAGTACAAATAAGTACGAATTTCCAAAACTTTCAAGAAACCCAACTCAATTCAAACTTCAAAATTCCAGCTCAATCCAAATCCTACACCCCAACTATGATCCTAAAATCCAAATTGTACCAATTATAGTATTATTTAGTACTTTCCGAACACATAAGTAAAAAAATTCCAAAAATACGTATCTATTCACCCCAAATTAAATTTGTACCAAAATTTAAATTTCAAATTTAAGAAGCTCTACCGGTTCGTAAATACAAATGGTACCACCTTTAGTACTTTTTAGGTACGTTTCGTACCTTTTATTAGTATACATAGATACTCACCCATAATTCACCTTAAACATGAATTCTATGTCATGATACCGATGTGGCAAAAAACTCCTGTAATCGCTGGACAGTAACCCGGTCCAATTTACACAAATCAAAATCGAATGTTTTTGTTGTGATTTCGTAGCAACCCGTAGCAGCTATTAGCTCGACAACATGCTGGAGATCTTCATTGTCCTGTAGTGTCATAATCTTATGATGTAACTCCTGCAATTCACTTAGATAATCCAAAGGCAATTGATGTGATGATGCCAATGCCGCTGCTGCAGCAGCAGTTGATGATGAATTTGCAGCCGATGTAGGCGTTGCTGAACTACTATTGCATGTGGCGGCATTTGCAGTGGCACTGGTAGCGTTGCCAACAGCCTCTGCGGCACTTAAGGCAGGTGAATGTGCAGCCGGCGGTACCGATGCGGGTGGTGCTAGTGGCGCAGCTGCTGCTGTACTCGATGGTGATGCTCCAGGCTGTAGGAAAGTTGATGTAGCCTCTGATATACTTGCTCTAGTGCCGGCATTACGTAGCGATGGTGATTTCGATTTTTCTCTTACGGATTTTGTTTCCTTTTTCATTTGTTTGAGCGGTGGCTCAATGAAGGTATTGGCTGCTTGAGAATTACGTCGTCGCTTCTTCTCCCGTTCTTCATCGTTTTTGGATGATTTCTCAGTTTTGTCTTTTGAAGACTTACTGGCCTTGGGTGGAGGTTCTTTCAATTGTGGAGCTGGTGGTGGCGGTGTAGGATTTACGGGCTTAGCCGTGGGCTCATGTGATGTAGCAGGTTTTTGTGCTTTGGGCAATGTTAAATCGGGAAAACTACTGTTTGAGCTATCAGAATGTGTGATGACTGTTGTTGGTGGTGGTGGTTTGTTTGCTGCAGCTGCCGTTTGAGTGTCAAGTGTGGGTGCCGATGAAACACTATCATTATCGCTAAGATCTAAGTGACCACCACTCGTAGGTGCAATTGTAGAAGGTGTTTCAAGGGGTGCAGAACTATTTGTGACACTGTTGTTTGTAGCTGCTGTGGGGACAGAGGTCGTCGACGAGGATGTTGTTAATAATTTGGCTTGTTTGCTTCTACTACTCTCGGTGCCATCAACATCATTCGATTTGTGTTTAGAGGATGATTTGTCCTCCTTTGATCTATCTTTGGATTTCTTTTCTTTGTTTTTCGAGGATTTGGACGAAGAGCTATTGCTGCTGCTGGTGGTTGTTGTCGACGATGTCGTTGACGATGGTGTTGTATTGACACCAGAAAGCTCTTCGGGATTACTAATACGTGGACTATTCGTAAGACTTGCTGTGGCACTGGATTGCTGTTGCAGTGTCTGCTGCAGTGGTGGTGGAACCGAAAAGTTCTCAGTGCTTTTCTCCTCTGTTGGTTTCTCTTTGCTCTCTTTTTCCTTTTTGCTTTCTTTCTCCTTATCGCGATCCTTATCTTTATCCTTATCACGTTCCTTATCTCGGTCCCGATCTTTGTCCTTATCTTTATTCTTTTCTTTCTTTTTGTGTTTGTGGGAGCGTTTATCTTTTTCGGGCTGTGCCGGCACATTTGCCGTTGGTGCCGATGTGGATGAAGATGATGAGGAGGTTGAAGCTTTTTTATCATTTGCTAAATGTTGTGTGGCGGCTGCATTTGCTGCCAGCACAGTTGTTGCTGCTGACCCTGATATTGGAAGAGCTGTTGAATTTTCTATATTTTTGGTTGACTCAGGTTTTGATGTTGGTTTTTCGGACTTCTTTGTTTCATTGGCATTTAACGGACTCTTTGAGTGTTTTTCTCCAACAACAGTTGCTGGTGGTGTAGGTATTGCCGAGTTGTTTGCATTTGTAGGGGACAAGGATGTTGGGTGTTTTGTTTCATCCTTGGAGGCAGTTGACTTAGAAGATGCCTCTAAAGATTTTTGTTTCTCCTTTTCTTCGTGTCGTCGCTCTTTATCTCTGTCCCTATCCTTGTCCTTATCTTTTTTCTCTTTCTTCGATTTTTTACCACTCGACGAAGAAGATTCCTTTGATTTCGATTCCTTCGATGAGGAATCTTTTGATGATTTCGATGATGAGGATTTGCCTTCTTCTATTTTACCACTTTGGGAGGATGAAGGTCTTGCTACCGACGAAGTTGAGCTGTTTGCCATTGTTCCAGTGGCACTTTGAGTATTTGGGGGCACCGAAGCAGTCGTTTTCATTGGACTTAGTTCTCTTGATGGCTTTGGACTCGCGGGTCTCTTGCTGTTGTTCGGAACATTTCCCGATGATGACGAGGACGATTTGTCTCGATCGCGATCTTTGTCACGATTTTTATCCTTCTTCGATTTTTCTTCATTTTTATCTCGTTTCTCATGTTTGGATTCTGATTTTTTGGAATCACTTCGGCCCTCCTTGTGGGGACTGTTTGTTGATTGCTTATGATGTTTTTCCTTGCGTTCAGATCGATCTTTGGACCTATCTGATGATGATTTTTCTTTATCTTTTGATGACTTCTCCTTAGTGGGAGGTATACCAGCGGTGTTGTTACTTCCCGATTGCCCTGTCTTAGTATCAGGAGAATGTTTGGCATTGTTGCCAGAATTATAAGCACCTGCAACTGCACCAGCTCCACCAGAATTTGTTATAGCTCCTGCTGTACTGCCTCCAGCTGAGGTAACTGAGGATGTTTTTGTTATGGGTGTACCAAATAGATTGGCGAATGAATTTAATTTGGAATCATCTGGTGGACGATTTTTGTGTTTCTTTTCGGCTGATGAGCTCTTGTGTACCTCACCATGTCCCGTTGTATTAGCACCTGACATTGAGTTATTCGTTATGGCATTACTAGATGTTACAGCTGATACCAGAACTCCACCGCCTCTCAAAAGTTTTTGACGAAATTCTTCGGATGGATTTTCAAAGACATATTTCTTTATTTCGTGATTATGTTTTGGCGGTCCTGTTGTCTGTAAATTCAAATCGTACTGATAGTTAATACGCTTGGGTTCATCTCGATTGCGTAGATGGATTTCAATTATAACATAGAAACCAGCATAACCCGACTCTTGAATTAGATATGGTGGCTCTTTGAAAACTGCAATGGAAAAATAGAGGTTTTTATCTGATGCCCGAAAATCGAGGCAATTACTGAACTACTCTACTTACCACGTTTGGGTTTGGCAAAAGATTCATGCAAAATGAAAACAATTTTCTCCACAAACACACTTATGTCGCCCTGTTGTCCTTTTACATATAGCTCCCAATCATGTGTGTAACCTTCAATGGTTTTTTTACTCCTCAACTTCGAGGTATGGCCAATTTCAAATTGCACTTTAACCGCCATTTACTTAACTCACAAGATTTGTGCACCGCGCGCAGCAACTTGTGCCTCAGTTTACAATTCTTCGTCCTTACCAAAAAGGATGTCAACTGAAAAAAAAAACAAACAAAATATATCAACCTACACACGAACTCACATATTAAGCCATCTCTAGCTAGCCATCAGCAGTGTGCCAGCCAGCCAGCCTGAGCCAAAGCCATGAATGTGTGTTATGATGTGCATCATCAAGAAGTGTATAAGCGAAAGAAAGTTAGAAAGGGAAGGAAAATGCGTGTGCAACGAGAAAAATCTCAACAACATTTTCCCAAAAAATGGAGGGGGGCTGGCATGGATGGATGGCATTAGTAACGAAAACCACTACAATCGGGCTGTGAAATATTAAAAAATTACCATGTGCCAATTAATTATGGAAAATTAACACTTTGTTTTTGTTTATTCTTGTCAATCGATCGAAAGGGTTTACAAACTTTCTTTAAATCTATATTAAGTTCCATCCATTCCATTCACATGCCGACCGCCCGCGCTCTCCCCTTTATCTATCGTTGGCACACACACACTCAGACACATTCATTACACACTGACTGATTGACTACTGCTGCTGTTCGCTTCTTCTTGCATTTGTTTTCAATTACAATTCAGAAAACATAATTCTTACATTGTTGGGCAATTAATTTACGGTATTATTGGAGATATTTCAATCGTATGATGCTCAGACATTCAATTTTAATGCATTAATTCAATAAAACGTCGGCAATATGTTATGTTTTTCCATAATATTTTTTCTTGCAGTTTATGTGACTTTTTACCAAAAAACGAACTAGTTCATTGGAACTATTCCGAGAAAGGAACGAACGGAACTAGTTCCAGTTCTTTAATTAATATATTCCTTTCTCTGATCCAGTTCCTTTTTTGAACTATTTGAAGCAAAGGAACTGTATGGAGCAAAGGAACTATAAAGAGCAAAGGAACTATATGGAGCAAAGGAACTATTTGGAGCAAAGGAACTATATATGGAAAAACGAAAAAAAAAAAAAATAATAAAAGAGAGAGAGAGAGATTCAAAAGAACAGTGGGAAGCCTCCAAGACTCCAGCCTTCATAAAATTCGCTTGTTAATCGTCGTTCTGCCAAGACTCAAGCGACGTCGTACGCAAACCTTCGCCAACAAATGGTCTGTTCCAGTACTTTTTATACCCTCCACCATAGTATGGAGGGTATATTAATTTTGTCATTCCGTTTGTAACTCATCGAAATATTCATTTCCGACCCTATAAAGTATATATATTCTTGATCAGGGTAAAATTCTAAGACGATGTCCGTCCGTCTGTTGTAATCACGCTATCTTCTGAAGGAATTGAGATAGGGTGCTGAAATTTTGCATAGGGTTGTTTTTTGTCTGTAGGCAGGTCAAGTTCGAAGATGGGATATATCGGTCCACGTTTAGGCATAGCTCCCATATAAGGGTACCCCCCAATTTTTGGTATTTTGGGGTTCTTGAGCGCTTTTTTCAACCGAATTTGTAGTAAATGTATCCACAAAAAATTATAAATATAGGTCCACTTTTTCTTGTAGCCCCCATATAACGGTACCTCCTAATTTTCAGTATTTTTTGGGTTTTTATCGTATTTTTCACCGAATTGGCTGTAATTTAGTATTTTGAGTTCTTAGCAGGTACCAAATCTCTCCACAAAAAAATTTAAATATAGGTAAATTTTTTCGGATATCCCCCATATAAGGGTACCCCCCATTTCGGTATTTTGGGGTACTTGAGCGCGCTTTTCAACCGAATTCGCTGCAATTTTGTACATTGGGTTCATATTGCGTACCAAATATCTCTACTAAAAAGTATAAATATCGGCCCACTTTTTCTGGTAGCCCCCATATAAGGGCACCCCAAATTTTCGGTATTTTGAGGTTCTTACGCGCGATTTTCAACCGAATTCGCTGAAATTTGGTACAGTGGGTTCATATTGGGTACCAAATATCTCTATTTAAAATTATAAATATCGGTCCACTTTTTCATTTCAAATACCTGTCAGTATACCTGTGGTGGAGGGTATCCAAAGTTCGGCCCGGCCGAACTTAACGCTTTTTCACTTGTTTAATAGTAAAGCTAGTAAAAGGGAAACATTTCAAGTCTCAGAGTACAAAATAATTTGAAAAGTTCGGGAACGCAAATCTAGTAAATATGCCAAAATCAACATAACAAAAAGTTTACAAAGAGAAAGCCATTTTGTTTTGTGTTCTCTTAAATTTGATTCAATGCTTTACCAGTTTTATGGGTTCAGGAACGGTTTTCGAGTAAAAAGTTGCAAAACTTGTAAAATTAGTAGATTCTTTTAGGTTTTGGAACGGAGCTAAAATAAAAACGACGACTGAAAAAATTGAAAAACGTTCCACCTGCTAACGAATGGGAGGAGAAGACAAAATGGCCGATAAAGATGAACTCAAAATGGTATAACCGAAAGTTTACGAATGAGGTTTAAACTCCATGTACATTAGAACTTTTTACCGGGTTAACCTACTTTATTAGGATTTATTTGACATATATGCAAAGGAAATGACAATTGAAACCCACTGGGTTAACGAAATCCGGTTAAATGTAAACGTACTGTTAGGCAAATTATGATTAGGGATAAGTAAATCGACTTTCGATTAATCGACTTTTTGTATTGAAAAGTCTAATGCCATGTACAGACGAGCGTTGTTCCCTCTCTCATTCGTGGTTCGACTCTTAATTACGAAGTAATTACATAGTTCAAAGGAACTACATTAAGGAACTAGTTCCTTTTTAAAAAAGAAACGAGAATGATCGATCCGCTACGTGAACTAGATTGCCCAACTCTACCAAAAATACTAGGTTCGTTCGTTTACTCAATAATTTGTACGAATTTGTACAAATTATTACAAAATGTTGTTCGTTTACCCAAAAGTCCAGTAAAAGAGAGTGAATTGAGAGAGCAGATTTGACAGTTGTGTTACTGAGTATTTGCAAATTCTTACAAGGAAAATTTACTCAGTAACAATTTTCTTGTACCATCAGCTGATATTTAATCAGCTGTTTTGTTATGTTTTGTAAACAAACAAAAAATTTTTCTCAAGAAAATTTATTGTTTTTTTTAATTCTATTTTGATTTTGTATCATTAAATACCAAAATGGATGAAGAAAACGCAAGTATTTAAAAATAAGGTAATACAAGAGTAATTGGCGAACGATTTTTTAGGTTCCAAATCCAAACAAAAAAGTGTGCATCCCAAACATGTCTGCCCCAATTTGTTTCTTGTTTTAATCAGCTGTGTCGAAACAATCTTTTTACTGGATGTTGTTCGTTTACTTTTTGCAGTTTTCTCTCTTGAGAAGGAAAAAATCATATTTACTCTCTGCAAATTCTTACTGAGTAAATATTACTGGGAAAGTAAACGAACGAACCTACTGTCTTGCAGTTTATGTGTAGGGATAAGTAAATCGACTATCGACTAATCGATTTTGTATTGAAAAAGTCTAAAAGTCGACTTTTGATATATGGGGAAATCGTAAAGTCGACTTCTCAAGATCGACTTCCGATTTTAGATAAATAAATACTTGCTTTATTATCACAAAGTCGAAATTGTCAAAAAATACAGATTCCAGAACTTTATTTTATCGGTTGACAACTATTCACATAAAAAAATCAAACTTTTAGTCCATTTTGCATTAGTCGGTAAAAGGTGGAATTCAATTTTGAACAGGTTTGACAAAATCCAAGGATCGAAATGTCGACTTTTTAATTAAAGGTCAGAGGCAATGCACAATAAATAGGTAATCCATTTAGCGCAACTGATGACTCGATTAAAGGGCTAAGCAGAATGCTCGCGTTGAGCCATCCGTCGCGTTTGTGTTATTGTTTCCTTGTGTTTGTTGTATTTTCGATAACATATAACGCGACGGATGGCTCAACGCGAGTATTCTGCTTAGCCCTTAACTGTCAAAGTGAGTAATTTCTATTTGAATTCGATGTGCAATGTTGCCAATCATGTGAAATATTATATAGAAAATTTTGACAGAAGGTTGAGACAAAAACAAATGTTTTTGTTTTGATACGTCACCTTATTATTGCATCATGGTCATGATTCAATAAACGACAATTATGGGTTAAAATCCGCCAAGCTGTCAAATTTTTTGTTTACGTTATCACACGACCTTATTATTGGATCATAATACATGGTTTATTATACCAATGCCACGGACGGCTCAAATACAAATAATTGTGTTCGTCCTTTGTTTGTTATTTATTTTGGCGCAAATAAAATGTTTTCTTGAATCAGCTGTTTATTTGCTAAATCTTACTAAATGTTGTCTGTTTACTTTTTTCAGTATTATCGCAAAAGAGAGTAAAAATGGCTTACTCTCTGAACTAGAACTTACTGAATAAATGTTGTACAACAACCACATGGAAATTTGTTGTTGTAAGTTATACTAGTATCAACGTCATTTGACAGAAAAATGTAAACAAACAAATAAATTATCAACAAATTACATTTATTTTGAAAATTAAATATTTTCGAATCCTCAAAATAAAATTGAAAAACATAAATGAAATTCTATCAAATTTACATTTCTAGTTCTTCCACATCTTTCCTATAATTGAGCGATTGCCACTTATATGTGTAACACATATATGATGTGCTTCCTTAAGCGGTGTACACACTATCATTTTGACTGTCAGCTTTTTTCTCGATTACTGACTGTCCAACAACCATAAATATTTTTGTGGTTGCCTGATGAATGACAAACATGTGAGGCCACACTATCAAACAAGCAAAATTTGAGCAAGAGTGCCATTCAAAAATGCTAGTGTGTACACCGCATTAGGGATATGTAGCCGAGCGCAAAAGTCGATTTTTAGACTTTTCGATTTTTGCCTTTGACTAAAAAGTCGACTTTTCCATCTTTCGATTTTGTCAAAACTGTTCAAAATCGATTTTCGACTTTACTGACTCCTGCAAAATTGACTAAAAATTTGATTTTTTATATGAATTATTGTGAATAGATAATGTAAAGTTCCGGAAAGTTCAGTAGTATTACTATATTATTTAATAAGGTGTATGCATCAGATACAACAACAAATATTTTACAAAAACCACATTGTTGTTATAGAAATTAAATTGTCATCATGATTCCAACCATGGTACAATAATACAAGGTATGGCAGCTTGAGGTGAATAACAAAAAAGCAACTAACCTCTTCTGCCAAAAATAAAATAAATATACGCAACAAGTGTTTGTGTTTATTTGACAGTTCTTCAACACAAAACTAAAAACGCGAAAAATGTTATGATTTCTTCCCAAAATCCAATAGGGAATACCTTCAAATGAGAGTGGGTAGGGAGAAAATTTACCGGTAATTAATTGATGATTACACCACATTTTCTCATTTTTCTTAATTTCGAATTGCCAACACCTGATCTCATCTGTTTTTCAAGTTCTCATGCCGAGTTTAAAAACCCCTACAGTTCCGGCACGTTTTTCGAATTGGAGAGCCCTAACATTTTTTCCCGGTTTTTGTTTTGATTCTGATCTTTACCGACCACATTTCTTTATTTATTCTTTCGCACACACGTTTTCAAACAATTTCGGAGTTCCATTTGAAATTAGTTACCACTTTTGGAACTCTTGAGAGGATAAAGTTATCAAAGTCTAACAGAACATCCGGAATACACCGAAAACATTTAAAAAAACAACATGCAGACTATACGGGAATTTACAAGAAAAACAAAAAGGGGAAATATTCTCAAGGTCCAAAGGATTGAAAACTTCATTAAAATTTGAAAATTTGATAAATAATTTATTTTTTTCAACAGATTGTCCGTGAACATTATTTGCGTATAGATTTGGGTTGTGGTTCCGATATTTGCCATCGTTGCCAGCAAGATGAGGATGGTGTCCAGCTAAGAACGGAACGTATGAATCGTAGCACCTTGTTCGACTTTCCCCACTATGTCGTATTGGATACAAATGTGGTCTTGCATCAAATCGACGTACTTGAAGAGGATGCTTTACGCAATGTTATTGTCTTGTCCACAGTACTGCAGGAGGTGAAACATTGCAGTTCGGTCATCTATAAACGATTCCATGAAGTTGTCCAGCATAAGCCACGTGGTTTCTTTGTGTTTGTTAATGAACATCATAAGTGAGTCCATTGGGAGGGAGGGGTTAATTTAATGCTCATCAATTAAATGCGAATGTAATTTTGGTTTTTCTTCAAGGGACACCTATGTTGAGCGCAAACCTGGTGAATCAGCCAATGATCGCAACGATCGTGCTATACGTTTTGCCACCGCCTGGTATGATGGTCACATCATGGATGTCCAACAATCGGCCACAAAAAAATCGAAAGGTAAACAAATGACAAGAGTTGTGCTAATCACCGATGACATTGCCAATAAAGAAAAAGCCGAAAAGGAGGGCATCTTGGCAGCCACAGCTGAGGAATACATTAAATCATTAGTTGACTATCCTATGCTAATTGATAAATATGCCCGAAAGGATATTGAAAAAGATCGTGAAACTGATCCACTATTTCCCATGCATTTGAGCATGAATGAAATTATTGATGGTGTTCGAAATCAACGTCTGTTACAGGGAGCGTTTCAGGCATCGAGAGAAAACTATTTGGAAGGTTCGGTTAATGTGGAGGGTTATGAAAATCCGGTGAGTAATATAAAAAAATACCAATCAATACAAAATTTGTGGGAAAAAAGTCCTTGGAATTTTTCCTATAGAAAAAATCTGTCCGCAGTAGCAGAGAACTAGTTTTCTTTAGAAACAAATATGTCCGCAGTACTATTATTTTTTCAATAGAAAAAATCCATCCTCGGTAACTGGAAAATGGTTTCTATTGACTAAAATCTGTCCTCAGTAGCGGAGTATTTTTTCTAACTCTGGAATTTTCCTATAGAATACTGAGGAATTTTTTTATAAGAAAATATGTCCTCAGAGACTCATTTTTTTCTATAGAAGAAAATCTGTCCTCAGAGACTCATTTTTTTATAGAATAAAATCATTCCTCAATCACTGAGGAATTTAAAAAAAAAATCCGTTCTCAGTGATTGAGGAATTTTTTTATAGAGAAATTCTGTCCTCAGCAATTGAGGATTTTTTTTATAGAAAAAAATCTTTCCTCAGCAATTGGGAATTTTTCTTATCTGCCATCCTCAGCAACTGATTTTCTTTTGGTATAGAAAAAGATCTGCTCTCAGATGCTAAGGTTTTTTTTATAAAAAATAAGCCCACAGTGTTATCTGATGATTTTTTTCTTTAGAAAAATTGTCCTCAGGAATTCTTTTCTTTAGAAAAAATCTGTTCTCAGCAATAGAGGATTTTTTCTTAAGAATAATATTTTTCCTCAGCAACTGAGGACTTTTTTCTATAGAAAAAATCTTTGCTGATTTGAGGAATTTTTTTTTATAAGAAAAATGTGACAACTTTTATGTCCTATAAAAAACTCTTCCTCTGCAACCGACTGACCGTTTTCCTGTCATGTTTCCTCCCAGATTCTTATCCAAGGTCGTGATTCTCTGAATCGTGCTGTCGATGGTGATCTGGTGGCCATTGAGCTGCTTCCCGAATCCAAATGGTCAGCACCTAGTGAAATTGTTCTCGAAGAAGCCGAAACAATTGATGTGGGTGAAGGTGATGAAGCCGATGAACAACCTGCTGAAGATGTACTGGCTGATGCTGCCCTCAAAGCATCGGCTAGTGGCGAGAAAAGACCCACGGGTAAAGTTGTGGGTATTATAAGGCGTAAACGTCGCCAATATTGTGGTATATTACAACCAGCCCAATTGCCGGGTGGTACAAAACATATTTTTATACCAGCCGATCGTAAAATACCACGAGTGCGTATTGAAACGCGACAAGCGGATAAGTTACAGAATCAACGTATAATTGTGGCCATTGATACATGGCCAAGGTCGTCACGTTATCCACATGGTCATTTTGTTAGGGCTTTGGGAGCCCTGGGTGATGTTGAAACCGAGAATGAAGTTATTCTCTTGGAGCATGACGTGCCGCATAGTAAATTTTCCGAAGAGGTTCTTAGCTTTTTGCCCAAAATGCCTTGGACCATTACACCGGAGGTGAGTGAAAAAAGGAAAAATATTTTTTTGAATGAAGGATTTTTATTTTGAAATTTGTTTTATTTTTAGGATTATGCTGAACGTGTTGATTTGCGAGATTTGGATATATGCTCTGTTGATCCTCCCGGCTGTACAGATATCGATGATGCTCTACATTGCCGTGATCTGCCAAATGGCAATTTAGAAGTTGGTGTCCACATTGCCGATGTTAGCCACTTCATACGTCCCGGCAATGCCTTGGACAAGGAGGCAGCCAGCCGAGGCACCACCGTTTATTTGGTTGGCAAACGTATTGACATGGTTCCCGATTTGTTGAGTTCCAATTTGTGTTCATTGCGTGGTGGTGTAGAACGTTTTGCCTTCTCGTGTATTTGGGAAATGGATCATGAGGCCAATGTTATTAGCAAAAAATTCCATAAATCCGTGATAAAATCCAAATCGGCAATGACCTATGAAATGGCACAAATTATCATCGATGACAAGACACAAAATCATAATATTGCAAAATCATTGCGTAATTTGAATAAATTGGCAAAGATTTTGAAAAAGCGTAGAATGGATAATGGGTAAGGCAAACGAATATTAAGAATCTAAAAAAAAAAAAAAAATTATATGTATTCTTCTTTTACAGAGCCTTGGTCTTGGCCTCGCCAGAAATTCGTTTCCAGGTGGACAGTGAAACCCACGAACCGTTGGAGGTAGAGGCCAAACAATTACGCGATACCAATTCAATGGTAGAAGAATTCATGTTATTGGCCAATGTTACAGTGGCCGAACACATCGCCCAAGAATTCCCCGAATGTGCAATGTTGCGTAGACATCCACGTCCACCGATAAGTAATTTCGAACCGTTGATAAAGGCCGCCCGCCATCAAAACTTTGAGATATGTTGTGACTCTGGTTTGGAATTTTCCAAATCGTTGGATAAATGTGTTAAGGCCGATAATCCATACTTTAATACAATGATACGTATTTTAGCCACAAGATGTATGATGCAGGCCTTGTATTTTATTAGTGGTACCCTGCAGAAGGATCAATTTGAACATTATGGCTTGGCCGCTCCGATTTATACGCATTTCACATCGCCAATTAGAAGGTGGGAATGATTACTTTCTAAAGCCTTCATTTTATATTTTTATTTTCGAACATTTTTTCATTTTCAGATATTCCGATATTATTGTACATCGTTTGTTGGCCGCCTCAATTGGGGCGGACAGTACCTATGCGGCATTGTTGGATAAAAATGCCAATGCTGAATTGTGTCACAATCTAAATTATCGCCATAAAATGGCTCAATATGCTGGCAGGGCTTCGGTGGCACTAAATACCCATCTATTCTTTAAGGGCAAAGTGCAGGATGAGGAGGGGTAAGTGAAGGCATTAAACATGATTTCAAACCATAATTAAACCTTTTTGATTTTTGCAGTTATATTTTATTTGTACGCAAAAATGCTTTACAAATTCTCATTCCGAAATTTGGTTTGGAGGGTACAATTTATTTGAATGCCCTCAAGGATGATCAAAAGAAAACCAACAATGATGTTGTATTTACCTTTAATGAAGAGGTAATTTTTTATTCAAATTTCCAAAATCCATATTTATTAATGAAATATATATTTTAAATGTGTTTCTTTTTCCTCCCTAGGATTACACACAACGTTGTGGTGATATCATTTTCCATGCCTTTGATCCGGTCACCGTACGCTTGAGTTTAGATTCCAGCAATATACAACATGAAAAATTAGTTTTTCAATTGGTTAAACCTTATATTAAAGGTTTTAGTATTGAAATCGATGACAATAATACTGCTGTTGGTGCTGAAACAAAATCGAACGATGTTGAAATGACCTCAAATGCCGCCGCCGCCGCGGCCGCTCCACCACAAAAGAAAATTAAAAAATCCAAACAAAATAAAAACAATAAATAACCAATTCATTGACGATTGGTGAATAATCCAACAAAAAAACACCATCATCATCATTATTTTTGTTCTTTACTTTTTTTATTTTATATATTTTGTATACAAGCAAATGTAAATATTTTTAGTATGAGGTTACAATTGGATGGGGTTATTTGTAATACGTATAAGAAAAAGAATTAAAAACAAATTAGAATACAAACAAAATAAAAATATTGACATCTTGTACAAGAAAATACGCGTTACGAAAAAAATCATTTAGTGTAGATATTTTTAGAAGATATTTAAGGGGCTATTGGAGCTATAAACGCGGATTTTTAAAAGAATTAATTTGAGAGACCATTTGAATTAAAAACTTGAATTGTTTTAAGAATTATTTAAAATAATTTATTTGGAGGACTTCTTTAGCTATTATCGTGGATTTTTTCAAGAATTTATTTGAGGGTATAACTAAACTAAAAACACGAATTTTTAAGAGAATTTTTTTGAGGTAATATCTCAACTATAGGCGTGGATTTTTAAAATAATTTTTTGAGGGAATATCTGAACTATAGGCGTGGATTTTTAAAAGAATTTTTTGAGCGAATATCTGAACTATAGGCGTGGATTTTTTAAAGAATTTTTTGAGCGAATATCTGAACTATAGGCGTAGATTTTTAAAAGCATTTTTTGAGGGAATATTGGTGTGGATCTTTAAAGGGAATATCTCAACTATAGGCGTGGATTTTTAAAATATTTTTTTTGAGGGAATATCTAAACAATAGGCATGGATTTTTAAAGAATGTTTTTAAGGGACCATGAGAGCTATAAACGTAATTTTTTAGGAACCATCAGAGCTATAAATGTAAATTTGTAAAATAATTTTTTTGAGGGAATATCTGAACTACAGGGGTGGATTTTTAAAGGAATTTTTTGAGGGAATATCTGAACTATAGGCGTGGATTTTTAGACGGCAATATCTGAACTATAGGTGTGGATTTTTAGAAGGGCGTGGATTTTTAGAAATGAATTTTTAAAGGAATATCTGAACTATAGGCGTGGATTTTTAAAAGAATTTTTTAGAGGGAATATTAAAAAGAATTTTTTGGTGGAATATCTGAACTATAGGCGTGGATTTTTAAAAGAATTTTTTAGAGGGAATATTAAAAAAAATTTTTGGTGGAATATCTGAACTAAAGAATTTTTTAAAGAATTTTTTAGAGGGAATATTAAAAAAAAAATTTTGGTGGAATATCTGAACTACAGGCGTGGATTTTTAAAAGAATTTTTTAGAGGGAATATTAAAAAAAATTTTTTGGTGGAATATCTGAACTATAGGCGTGGATTTTTAAAAGAATTTTTAGAGGGAATATTAAAAAAAAATTTTTGGTGGAATATCTGAACTATAGGCGTGGATTTTTAAAAGAATTTTTTAGAGGGAATATTAAAAGGAATTTTTTGGTGGAATATCTGAACTATAGGCGTGGATTTTTAAAAGAATTTTTTAGAGGGAATATTAAAAAGAATTTTTTGGTGGAATATCTGAACTATAGGCGTGGATTTTTAAAAGAAAATTTTTGAGCCTCGATCTTTTCAGAGCTATAATCTTATCAGTCTTATTCTGGACATCAATTCACAGTGAATTGGTTCGCTATTCCCTTTAAAGTTATTCCGAACCAGAACTCGCAGCGATTTTTTTTTTTTTTTTGCATTTTCACTTTCCCCTTATTCCGAATCAAGCTCGAAAGATGTTCTTTCAAATTTATCGATGATGATTTGAAGGAAGAAATAAAGAAGGAGGAGAATGTCATAAAAAATTGGCCACCTTAAAAATTTGGGGAGATAAAGTATCGAAATTAAATAAAAGGGGACAAAATTATGTAGTGAAATTATAAATTACGAATTAATTTAATTCAATCACAGATTTTTCCCATTATTCGTTGTGTTTTTATGTCATAAAAAATTTTCTTTTATTTCTAATCTGTTGTAGCTGTTGCACCAAATTGCATCAAAACAATAAACAGCTGCTTCACATGCCATAGCGAATTGGCTGTATATTTTTAAGAGAATTTATTTGAGGGACTTTCAGAGCTATAAGCTTATATTTTTAAGATAATTTATTTGAGGAATAATTTGAACTATATGCGCGGATTTTTAAAGGAATGCTTTTGGAGGGCTGCCAGATTTCGAATGGCGGTTTTTTTTAAAGAATTTATTAGATGGCATATCTAAACTAAAAAACGTGCTTTATGAAAATAATTTATTTAAGGCACTATTAGAACTATAAGCTTAATTTTTTTTTAATAATTTATTTGAAGGACTATTTTTGAACTTAAATTTAATGAATTTAAAACGTGGATTCTTAGAATAATTTTAGTTACTATCTGACCTATAAGCGTGGATTTTTTGAGGAATTATCTAGAATAAAAATTCGGATTCCTAAAAAAATTGTGGTACTATGTGGATTTTTATACAAATATTTTGAGGATGCGCTATCTAGCGTGGTTTTTTGAATTTATTTAAAGGACTATCCTAACTATAAGGGTTTTGAAGAATTTATTTGAGGTAATATCTGAACTATAAGCTTGGATTTATAGGAAGCTTGGAATAGGAATGATTTGAACTATAAGCGTGGATTTTTAAACCCATATTTTTAGCGCTCGATGTGTAAATTTTAAAATAATTTATTTGAGGAAATATTAAAGCTCGAAGATAGGATTTTAAAATTATATTTTTAGACCTCTATGCATGGATTTTTAAAGGATATTTTAAGACCTCGATGCGTGGATTAAAAAATAATTTATTTGAGTAATTATCAGAGATCGAAGCGAAGAATTTTTAAAGGATTTTTATAGCTCAATCCGTGAATTTTTAAAGAATTTATTCGTAGATTTTAAAAGAATTTATTTGAGGAACTATCAAAGCTCGAAGCGTGGATTTTAAAAGAGTTCATTTGAGAAACCATCAAAGCTTGAAGCTTGGATTTTAAAGCTATCTGAGGTATAAGCGAGGATTTTTTAATAATATTTATAAGAGACTTTCTGAGCTGTAAGCGAGGCGGATTTTTAAAGAATATTTTGCAAAGGATTATCTGAGGAAAAGCCGTGGATTTTTTTTAACGAATAGTTTCCAAAGGGCTATCTGAGCTATAAGCGTGGATTTTTAAAGAATATTTTTCAAAGGACTGTCTGAGCTATAAGCGTGGATTTTTATAGGATATTCTTTAAATACTATCTGAGCTATAACCGCAAATTTTTAAAGGACCATCTGAGCAAAAAGCTTGAATTTTTTAAAGAATATTTTCGAAGGACTATCTGAGCTATAAGCGTAGATTTTTATAGGATATTTTTCAAAGGACTGAACTATAAGCAAGATCTTTAAAAAAATTAAGGCGCGATCTGAACCATGAGCGTGGATATGGGGACTATCCGAACTATAATCGTTAATTTAAAATATATTTTAAGGAGTATATGAGCTATAAAAGTGGACTTCCAAAGGAATATCTCTGATAGCCTAATTGGGCTTTAAGCGTCTGTAAGGTTAGATTTAAAAAAATGTATGGAACTAAAATACAATTTTTCAGGGACAATGTGAGCTATATATATATATATGTCTGGATTTTAAGAGAATATTTCTGGTATTCTAGATCTGAGATATATGTGTGGATTTTCTACAGATTATTTGTGGCGGAATACCAAAACTATGGCGGATTTTTAAATAAAACTATTTTTCCACCGACACCGTTTCCTCAAAATAAAATAAAAACGGGAAATTTGAACATACATAATTCCATTTCAGGTTTTAAATTAACCTAAAAATATATATTATTATATTTTATAAAAACAAAACACTAAATTAATTTCAAACCCCAAAAAGATTGTTTTAAACTGCTTATTTTCGTATGTACATACATATGTATGTATATACCTATGTATGGACACTGTATGCTGTTGTATGTTATTACACCTTTGGACTATCAGCAGTGGGTTAGCGTCGTTGTATGCAAGAAAGCCATTGACACTAAAATGCCTTCTATCCGCAATGGAAATACAAAATATATAGAGACGACTACGACGTAAACGGGCGATTTTTATTTTATTTTATTCCAATTTAATTTTATCTTTTGTTGTTTTTGGGGGGCCCTCATTTATAATATTATTAACATATTATCGAAACGTAGAATTTCAATATTATATTTCGAATATCGGGAATTTAATTTTCAGTTAAAAGACTTCATTTGAGTGGAACGGATGTTTGTGTGCTGGATATATATTTGAAAATTGTGAAGAATAAAAAAACATTTTGAAATAAAAAAAGGAATATGACTGCAAATGCTGATAATGAGAATTATAGTGGTATAAAATCATGTTCAATTTTGATCTAAGAAAAAAAAAATGGACTAAACAACAATTATATAGTGGATATATCGTAAAAAATTATAAAATAAATATGTTTAAAAGGAATAACAATAATTAAAGGCAAACAAGTAAAAACAAAGCTATGATAAAATTAATTAAAATTATTTTTAAAGAGGATATACGTGGATTAAAAAAATATTTTTTAGTGTTATAAGCAACGATGTTAGAAAATAATTTAATTTTAAAGTAATGTTTCCCAAAAAATATTTTCGAAAGGACAATCAAAGCCATAAGCATGGAATTTTTAAATAATATACATATATAATATTTTTAAATAAACTGCCAAAAGCTTAAATTTTATTTCAGAAAATGTTCGAAAGGGCTATCTACGCTATAAGCCTTGAAGTTTTGAAGGATATATTTGTGGATTCAATAAAGAAAAAATGCCTATCAGCGCTACGAGATTGGATTTTTTTTTAATATTTTTCCGTGAAATATCTGAATTATAATTGTGGATTTTTTAAAGGACATCGTGGGGCAAAATTTAATTGTATTTCGATTTTTTTCTTGAAAGGAGCTAAAAGAGTGATTTTTTTTAAATAATTTTGAAAGGACTATCTCGGTGCTATGAACTTGGATTTTTTGAGGAATAATTTTTAAAGGACTGTCGAGCTATAAGCGTGGAGGATTTTTTAAATAATTTATCTGAGCTATGAGCGTGGATTTTTTTAAAGAATATGTTTCAAAAGACAATCTGAGCTATAAGAGTGGATTTTTTAAAGAATATTTTTTAAAGGACTATTTGAGCAAAAAGCGTGGATTCTTTAAAGAATATTTTTCAAATGACTATCTGATCAAAAACCGTGGATTTTTTAAGAATATTTTTCAAATGACAATTTTAGCTATAAGCGTGGATTTTTTAAGAATATTTTTCAAATGTCTATCTGAACTATAATCGTGGACCTATTAAAGAATATATTTCAATGCGTGGTTTTTTAAAGAATGTTATTCAAATTACTATCTGCGCTTTAGAAAAATATTTTCAAAGGGCTATCAGAGCTTTAAACATCGATTTTCGAAGCCAGGATTTTTAAAGAATATTTTTCAAAGGACTATTTGAGCAAAAAGCGTGGATATAAAAAAATTAAAGGACTATCTGAGCTAAAAGCGTGGGGTTTTTAATGGATATGTTTCCAAGTACTAATTGAGCAAAAAAAAAAACGTGGATTTTTTAAGAATATTTTCCGAGCAAAAGGCTTAGTTTTCTTAGGATATTTTTTCAAGGATTATCAAGCAAGAATCGTGGATTTTTAAGATTATTTATTTTTCAAAGGATTATATAGCAATAAGCGTGTATTTTTTAAATAATATTTTTCAAAGGACTATCTAAGATATAAACGTGAATTTTTTAAAGAATATTTTTCAAAAGAATATCTGAACTATAAGCGTGTATATATTTTTCAAAGAACTATCAGAGCAATAAGCCTGGATATTTTCCAAGGACAATCTGAGCAAACGCCATGGATTTTTTTTAAAGAATATTTTCTTAAGGACTATCTGAGAAAAAAGGTGGATTTTATAAAAAATATATATATCTATATATTATATATATATATATATTTTATATATATATATAATATATATAATATATATCTATATATATCTAAGCAAAAAGCGTGGATTTTATAGGATATTTTTCAAAGGACTATCTGAGTTACAAGCGTGTATTTTTAAATAATATTTTCCAAATACTACCTGATTTTTTAAAGAATATTTTCCCACGAACTCTCTGAACAAAAAGCGTGGATTTTTTAAAGAATATTTTCCAAAGGAAAATCACGCTTTTTAATTCAGATAATTCCCTTATTGTTGAAAAATAGTCCTTTAAATAAATTATTTTAAAAATTCGAGCTTATAGTTCTGATTGTGCCTTAAATAAATTATTTTCATAATGCACGTTTAGTTCAGATATGCCCTCTAATAAATTTTTTAAATTAATCCGCCATTCGAACTCTGACAGCCCCCCAAAAGTTTTACTTTAAAAATCAGCGCATATAGTTCGGATTATTCTCTTTTAAAAGTATACAGCCCATTCGTTATTCGCTAGGGAAAGATCTCGCTTGTGAACAATTTTTCGCTTTCACATTCTCGCCTTATTTTGAATGAATAGGGAGAAGCAAAAAATGCGAGATGCGGATTCGAATTTTCGAAAATTGTAATTTATTGTATTGTAATTTAATTTTGTAATATTTTTCAATATTTTTGTAGTCGTTTTTTTTCATTAAAAAGTGTTACTTTTTTGTTATTTAAAATTTTAAAACAATATAAATGCGAAATATCAGGAATCCGCTGTAAAACTGTTTTGTAATAAAAGGAAAATAAATTAAAGTTTGAAAATATGGCAACCTACAATATGGCATGTGAAACAGCTGTTTATTGTTTTAATGCAATTTGGTGCAACAACTACAACAGATTACAAATAAAAGAACTTTTTTTTTTAAAAAATTTATACAAAAAACGCATTGAACGTTGTCAAAGACACAACGAATAATAGGAAGAAATCTGCGATTGAATTAAATTAATTCGCAGTTTATTATTTTCCTACATAATTGTGTGCCTTTTTATTTAATTTCGATATTTTATCTCCCCATTTTTAACAGCACTAACAGCCATATGTTTTGATATAAATTTCCATTGAAATGTTGGTAGCACTGCTGATTTTTACTTAAAATATGGCAACTTAATTGAGAGCAAGAGAGAAAATTTGAGTATGTCGCTGAGCAAAAATGAATAAAATATATTCTAGCGTCAAGCCGCTAGACTCGAACGTCAGCTATCGGGATTTCCCGTTGCAAATAAGAAACACACGGTAAACGACCGTCGCTGACTCTAGACTCCCTGGTTTTATTTAGACCATTAAGTTTATTAGAGAAAATTTTCGCACAAAATGTCATCACATTCTCCCCGTAATCCAGAATAACTAATTTTCCCCTAAAGCGGATTTTTTCACTTTCGAATAGGGGGAAATTGAAAATAGAATAAGGGAAAAGTGAAAATGTGAAAAAAGATCGCTGCGAGTTCTGGTTCATAATAAAATTAAAGGGAAAACGAACAAATTTACGGTGAATTGATGTCCAGAATAAGGCTGAATATTTAAATGAACTATATGCGAGAATTTTTAAGAATATATTAGGGAATCTTTGAGAATATTTTATGGAGGAACTTTTTCGAAGAAGTTTTTCACAGAGCTATGTACAATGATTTTTAGGAAGATTTTCAACAAAACTGTGAGAGTACATCTTTTATTTTTCTCACTATTTCCAGGAGGTTTGCCAGACGATTCACATGATCCAGTGTATTTGGAAAGTTATCGCAAATCGATTAATCAACCCGGCGATTTTTGGGATAAAATTGCACATTTAATCGATTGGGTGAGACCATGGAATCGGGTTTTGGATAATTCAAATCCACCGTTTACTAAATGGTTCGTGGGTGGTCAATTGAATGCTTGCTACAATGCCGTTGATCGTCATGTACTGCAGGGCAAAGGTGATAAGGTGGCGCTAATACATGACAGTCCAATGACAAATACTGTACGGCATGTGACCTATGGAGAACTGTATGAGCAGGTTGGTGTGCAGAAAATTAATAAATATCGTAACGAGGTTGGAATTACATTGAATGTTTTTTGTTATTGCAGATCTCCTTGCTGGCTGGTGGTATGGCCAGCCTGGGCGTTGAACGTGGCGACAAAGTTGTCATTTATATGCCCCTAATTCCGGAAGCTATTATGGCTATGCTGGCCACAGCTCGCTTGGGAGCTGTCCACTCTGTGGTCTTTGGTGGCTTTGCCGCCAATGAGCTGTGTACCCGAATTGAACATGCCAAACCGAAAATTATTATTGCCGCCAATTGTGGCATTGAACCGGGCAAGATAATACCCTATTTGGATATACTACACAAAGCGGTGGATATGTCCACATGGAAGCCAAGCTGTAATATTATATTTGAACGTAGCAATATAATGCGTTCATGTTTGAATACGAAAACGGACATACCATGGTCGACGGTATTAACCTTGCATGCTGCCGCCGATTGTGTAGCCGTTGAGGCCAACGATCCGCTGTATATTCTATACACATCGGGTACAACAGATAAACCAAAGGGTGTACAACGACCGATTGGCGGTCATTTGGTAACCCTGATGTATACAATGAAAACGATTTATGGCCTAGATCCGGATGATGTTTGGTGGAATGCCTCGGATTTGGGTTGGGTTGTTGGTCATTCGTATATATGTTATGGGCCGTTGTTGTATGGGGCAACAAGTGTTATGTATGAGGGGAAGCCGGATAGAACACCAGATCCAGGACAATATTATCGGTGAGTAAATTTAGTTGGGGAAAATTATTGTGGTTGTACATTTGGGCGCCATATTTGCTAAGAGTAACAATAAATGGAAGAGGATAGCAAGAGTCGAAGGTTTTTAATTAATATTTTCGAAGGGAATGTCAAAGATGTAAGGATGGCTTTTTAGATAAGATTTTTAAAAGGACACGTTGGGCGCCATATTTGCTAAGCATAATAATAAATGGAAGATCCTAGTAATGAATATTTGCGATAAATGTCATAGAAGTAAGGGGTTGCCTTTTAGATTTTTAAGAGGACACATTGGGCGCCATATTTGTTGCATCATTATTCATTAATTTATACAATGATGAACGATTTTAAATACTTTTCTCAGAAAAAAAATCTTTAATAGTTCTAAGAGTGAAAATTTGAAAAAAATCAGGAAATACCATGGAACTTTTCGAGGGATTCTAAAAAAAGAAGTAAGAGGACACGTTGGGCGCCATATTTGTTGCTTAAATATTTTAGAATAATGATGCAACAATTGATATAAGGATACAAGATTTTTAATCAATACTTCATTTTGGATGTCAAATCTTCCTTTAATTGGGCGCCATATTAGAAACCACTCCTAACTTGTTGAACCTTTACACAATTAACACTAGATTGCCGAAGGCAGTCATTTTGACCGTTTTTTAATTTCAAGTACAAAAAACCATTGTGTATATTATGACCCAGCTTTTTACAATTTGGTGACTTTTTGTACCACATAGAACTACGTTTATTAATCATAGTAGCTGCTTCTCCCCCTCTTTTATTCCCCGTATTCACATGTGCTATACCTATATGGCCTAAAAGCGGTCATTTTGACCTTTTGTGAAATAATAAATAATCAAACTACTTTTATTATTGTATATAGTAAATTTCTTATATGACCAGATCAGTACAACAACATCGAAACCCGTTTGCTACTCTAGAAACACAAACGAACATACAAATCGGGAAAAATAAATTTTATATTTCCAGTCGATTTCACTCTTAGAGTAAAGACTTCCTCTTTTTCGAACATTTTGTCCGCGTTCTTATTTTTCAAAAGGTGAAACTCGAGAGCCCTACCACCGAAAACAAATAATATCAAGGCTTTGTATGATTGTAAATAATGTAAAAAATATTAAAAAATTAGTTCAGGCAATATAGGTATATACAAAATTCCCGTCTTTCTAGTGTTAATAAAAAAATGTTTTTTTTTCTTTTTATTCCAGCATCATTGATCAACACAAAGTCACCTCCCTATTCTCCGTACCCACTTCATTTCGTGTCCTGCGACGTGTCGATCCCGATTGTGTATACGGTCGTAAATATTCACTGAAATCGTTACGTTCCATATTTGTTGCCGGCGAACATTGTGATTTGGAAACGAAGTCATGGATTGAGACAACCTTTAAGGTACCTGTCTTGAATAATTGGTGGCAAACAGAAACCGGATCGGCGATAACGGCTACATGTTTGGGTTTCAATCAACGTCTTGATACACCAGCATTTACAACCGGTTTGCCATTTATTGGCTATAATAGTAAGTGGAATATTTGAAAGAAAACAAACATACATAACGTTGGGCGCCATAATTTTTTGTGGAAAATTCTTTACAAATCTGCCAAAAAATTACATAGCAAATCACTCATATAAAAACCTTGATTGATATTAAGTTTTTTTGAATGTCCGTCTCATGGTAAGGCGTATAAAAACTTCGACCTTACTTTATCTTGTGACATTTTGCTCGCTTTTTCTACCATTTGACCCACCTGATTACTAGTAAGTAGAATATTTGAATGTAAAAAGGACAAAATGTTGGGCGCCATAATTTTATAGGGAAACATTTAACATGTCAAATCCCTCATATAGACGCCTCGATCGATATTAGTTTGTTTTTAATATCCACCTCATTTCGGAGCGTATAAAAAGTTCGATCCGCTCCAGCTTAATCATGTTTTTGCAATATTTGTAAAATTTTGCTCACTTCTATCATTTAGCCAATCTCTTTACTAGATTATTGAAAAAAACAGAAATAAACAAAAAACGTTGGGCGCCATAATTTTTTAGGGAAAAATCTTTAAAAATCTGCCAACAAAAATTACCATGTCAAATCTTCCATATAAAACCCTCGTTCGATATTAGGTTTTTTGAATGTCCGACACATGTTGGAGGGTATAAAAAGTTTGGCTCGCTCCAGCTTAATCATGTTTTTGCTATATTTGTGAAATTTTGCACACTTCTTCTATCATTTCGCCCACCTCTTTACTGTACTTACTTACTTAGCTAGCTTGTGCGGTTTTTCCATAAGCTGAGCTTAAAAAAGATTCCTATGCGCGTCGGTCTTGTACGAAGCTCTTCCAATCTAAAAGTCCGTTTCCGAGATTTTGTCTTCCACTTGATCTTTCCATCGAATTCGTGATC
This sequence comes from Musca vetustissima, assembly GCF_032173495.1. Classification (NCBI taxonomy): domain Eukaryota; kingdom Metazoa; phylum Arthropoda; class Insecta; order Diptera; family Muscidae; genus Musca; species Musca vetustissima. The sequence continues at coordinate 33,117 of NW_026885589.1, forward strand.
TTCCCCTACTGTGTGAACTATCAGATGGTTCGCTTTTATATGCCTTTTGAGCTGGGGTATCCTCATCCATTCGCACAACATGGTCTAGCCCCCGTGGTCGCTGCAGCTCGATATGACTGACTATGTAGATGTCCGAGAATAGATGATACAACTCATGGTTCATTCGACGACGATATTCACCGTCAACGCAGGTTGGGGGATAGGTCTTCTGGAGAATTTTTTTTCTCACATATAAGAACTGTTTCATCTGCTTGCGCAAGTACCCATGCTTCACATCAATATAACAGCACGGGTAATATCAGCATCAGCATCATGTTTGGTCTGGCTAGAGGTGGCCCTGCTTTTGAGTTGCTTACTCAGACCATAGTAGCATCTGTTGGCCAACATATTTTTTGTTTATGGCAGTATCGAGGTATATATAATCGTTCACTACCTCGACGCTGTAGTTTTCAAGTTCCACGGTTGGTCCGAGTCTACTGTACGTCTTGCGCGTTGATACCATCAGCTTGGTCTTCTCGACATTTACTGTCAGTCCCACTTTGGAAGACTACTTCTCAATTCGTTAAAAAGTGGCTGTTACCGCTTGCAATGTCCAACCCATTGAGTCGATGTCGTCGATGTATGCGAGTAACATTTGTTGTTTGGGTTACAGTTTGCCATTTCTATTCTCATTTGCATTTCGTATGACCTTTTCCAGCAGGATGTTAAACAGGTCACACGGCAAACTGTCCCCTTGTCTGAATCATCGTTCGGTGTTGAAGGGTTCCGAGAGGTCCTTTCCGACTTTAACTGCTGACCTGGTGCCAATTGAAGTTATCCTGCATAGCCGTATTCATTTTGCAGGAATGCCGAACGCAGACAAGCACTCTTTAAACACCTCTGAGCGGATAGGGCTGTCGAATGGGTTTGATAGTCGACGAATAGGTGGAATGTTTCGATGTGTATTTCGTGGGTCTTGTAAATGATCTGGCGCAGAGTGAAAATCTGGTCAATGGTGTATTTGCCAGGCCCGAAGCCGCATTGCTTCAGTCGTTCACATAGCCCGCTGGATGGCACATTATATGCGATGGGAAGGAAACCAATTCCTCTATAGTTGCCACATATTGTCTTGTCTTCTTTTTTTGCACACGAAACACAGGATGCTGAGGTGCCAATCATTAGACATGCATTCTTCTAGCCAAATTGTACTAATCAGTTGGTGCATGCTCCTGGCCAGCATCAGACCAGCGGTCTTGAATAGTTCGACTAGTAATCCATCGGCAACTGCTGCTTTTTATTGTTCTTCAGCCGATTAATTGCTACTCTGACTTCATCTTGGCTAGGTGGTATACAATCTATACTGTCATCTGTTATTGGTTCTGGGGTATTTTCTTCAACTTCAGTCAGTCGTTCATATAGCCCGCTGGATAGCACTTTATATGCGATGAGAAGGAGACTAATTCCTCTATAGTTGCCACATATTGTCTTGTCTTCTTTTTTGTACACGAGACACAGTATGCTGAGGTTCCAATTGTTGGTCATGCATTCCTCTAACCAAGTTGAACTAATCAGCTGGTCCATGCTGCTGGCCAGCATCAGACCACCGGACTTAAATAGTTCGGCTGGTAATCCATCGGTACCTCCTGCTTTATTGTTCTTCAGCCGATTATTTGCTACTCTGACTTCATCTTGGCTAGGTGCTATACAATCTATATCGTCATCTGTTATTGGTTCTGGGGTATTTTCTTCACCGCCACTATTTGATAACAGAAGCTTTTCAAAATGCTCCCTCTTTACTGTAGTAAGAAGAATATTTGAAAGAAAAAAATAAATAAACAACTTTGGGCGCCATAATCATGTAGGAAAATATCTTTATAATATATATAATATATATATTTATATATATATATATATATATATATATATATATTTATAATATATATATCAAATATTTACCATTTACCAACCCATATAAAAGTCCGGACCGCCCGAGTTTAACGATCTTTTTATTTGTTTTGTCAGTTCACGTTTTTTCACCATTTGGCCTGGCCCAAAATATCAAAATCCCTAATAATTTAAAGTATTGAGATTATATAAAGTTCCGCCCGATCGTACTGAACCCATCATGGTTAACATTCCTTGGCAACCATGATTTCTTATAGTGGCGCCCAACGTAAATATTAGTATTTCTCTGATTAATAAATTTATTTTATTTTCAGTTAAAGTGGTGCATACCGATGGCTCGGAATGCGAACCTATGGAATTAGGAAGAATTGTAATTAAATTACCCCTGCCTCCGGGTAATATGTCCACACTCTACGAGAATGATGAACTTTTCAAAAAACTTTATTTCACTAAATATCCGGTGAGTAATTGATATTTGATTCATGATTTATTTTAGTTACCAAAATTCTACCTCCTCTTTTTTATTTTCAAGGGTTACTATGACACCATGGATGCCGGCTATAAAGATGAAAATGGTTATATCTTTGTCACAGCCCGGGCCGATGATATCATCAATGTTGCCGGGCATCGCATATCGACACTGGCCCTAGAAGATGCTGTTTTGCGACATAACGATGTGGTGGATGTTGCCGTTTTTGGTGTACCCGAACCGACAAAGGGCCAGGTGCCAATGTGCCTCTATGTACCGCGAGAAAATTGCTCAAAGACACCGGCTAAGCTGTCGGCAGAAATTATACAAAAAATACGTGAAATTGTTGGACCCATAGCATCGTTTCGTTTGGTCGCCCCCGTTAAGGCATTGCCACGCACCCGATCGGGCAAGACAATGCGTAAAGCTATGGCAGATTTTGCGAAAAATGAGCTGGTTGTGTTGCCGGCGACAATTGAAGATCCCAGTGTTTTCATTGACATACGAAGGGCTCTGCAGTGTTTGGGTTATGCCATGAATACGCCCTGCCCAGTGGTGGCGGCGGTAAATAAAAAATAGTCATTGTGTCATTCAATCTTAAGCAAATTATGTATTCTATAAGTAGAAAGTAACTGTAACGACGACAACGACGACGAAGCAATCAAATAAACAATTAATTAACATTTTAATCGATTATTTTTACATAACAATTTTTTCAATTTTTCTTCGGCATAAGCGGACAGTTTCAATGTATTTGAATGTTAGGCGGCATAGTTTGAACGGAACTCTATGACAAACTATCTGCATACGTCAAAAAAATCGATTCTGTAGAATATTCCACACACACGCACACTTGCCCATTACACAATTAGTTCCCTTTTCTCTTCTCACAACCCTCCCTTCCCGCTCGAGTTTAACATTGCTTGCATATTGGAATCTAATAGGAAAAAAAATTGAAACAAAATTGCAAAGCAATTTATTTATTCAAATTTTATGCAAATAATACCACAGTGTTTATATCGCTAGTCGATATTTCTTTTTTCGTAGACAAAATTTTAATTTTTAGTGATTTTGTGTAATGTTGTCACCACTCACCATAGTCCAAAAAATATATATGTACATGTGAATATGTAATTGACTTTTGGAATTAATGTCGTAGTAGATAATTTAATTTTAAAACATTATTTATAAATTAAACATATGTCATTATTTCAATAAAAAGAAATATGTTAATTAAATAACAACAAATATAGCGAAGTTTTGACGCAAACAATTTCCTATGGCTAGCTTATGTTGAAAAGAAGGGTGGTTTACTCCAACATATTTTCAAGGTTTTGTTGTGTGCCCTACAAAGGAAAATGTTAGAAGAAATATCTTGAAGTTGGCTCTCGTATACTTCTAGAAATTATGTGTTCTTAGTGCGGGTTTTCCCATTCACACCATCTCATGTCATTTCCTTCAAATTGGGTTCGAAGTTTTGCAAAAGCCGGGCAGTGACGTAGAAACTGTTCCAAAGTCTCGTTGTTGTTGACGCACTTACTTACTTAGGTAGCTTGTGGCAGAACATTTGTTCCATAAGCCGAACTTAAAAAAATATTTTTTGGGCGCGTCGATCTTGTCATCATCATCCACTTGATATTTCCATCGAATTCGTGACCTTCCCTTCTACGTGAACCAGCAAAATGCCCGCTACTTTGTATGCGGAAAGGGAATAAAAAAATATAATATTTCATATTAAAGTCCTGAATACTTTATAATTTGTTGTACTATAGTTTTGAATTTCACCTCTATTCTTACATCTAATACCATGTTTATATGTACTCTTCATACACATAAACACTACTTTGCGAAATATCTTTCTTATTTCCATTACACTGATTAAAAATAAATCAGAATTCTAATTATATATTTACGTACAGGTTCCACATTTAGTTCCATTTAGCACTTTTCGCACATATAAGTACACATTTTCAAGACTACCTCCATATCACCACTAAATTTAGTACAAAAAAACCCTTTGGTACTTCTTTCTAACTCTCCGTCAATGACCCACATTTCAAATGTTAGGTTTCCAGCTCTCACCGTTACCCAAATCCAAATTTTGTGCATTTTCTATTCTATTTACTATTTGTACACATAAATTCTATCCGTTCACCAACATCCAAATTGTACCGAATTTGGAACAGTTTATTACCTTTCGTAGACGTAAGTACGAGTTTTTAAAACTTCATCCATTCCACATATTGAATGAGGTTCGAATTTCCAACCCTGTCTCAATCCTGTACTCTAAAAGGTCGTTTACATTGAACCGGATTTGGTTAACCCAGTGGGTTTAAGTTTTCAATTCCTTTGAATATATGCCAAATAAAACCTCATAAAGTAGGTTAACCCGGTAAAAAGTTCTAATGTAAATGCCGTATAACAGTAATATTTTTAAATATAAGTTTTCCATCTCTATCCTAAGTTTCCATCTCTATCCTCTAAACTACCTGAAGCATACACTCCAACAGTCATTTTAATTCTCAATTTGAAGACTCCAGCTCTATCCGTTCACCTAAATCCAATTTGCACCAAATTTAGTACCATTTATTAATTCTCGTACACATAAGTACGATTTTTTAAAGCTACCTCAATCCTGTACTACAATAGTATTCCCTCTTTCTGATTTTCAGTCTTTCATCTCTATACACTCATTTAAACGCAAATAGTACTGAATTTAGTACCATTTTGTACATTTTATATAAATATGTACTAATTTCATAAACCGTTTCCATACATCAATACCACTTCCCAACCTTTATTCCATATAAAATTTCAAGATTCTAGAACTAAATTTAGTAAAGTTTAGTACTTTTAGTACACTTATAGTTCGAATTTCCAAAAACCTTTTTGAACAGCTTTCTAAATTTCCATCAGTGACCCACATTCCAAATTTCAGAATTCTAGCTCTTCCCGTTCGCGTAATACAAAGGGTACCATATTTGGTACATTTTAGTACTTTTCATACCCTTCTAGTTCGAATTTCCAAAAACCCAGCCTTATCTCACGCCTATATACCAACAACAACAACCCGCACTCAAATTTCAAGCCTCTAGCTTTAGCCGTTTCGGCTGGGCGATGATCTGTCAGGTACTCACTCACTTAACACTAAGCTCTTATATATATATAGATTTGAGCTGGGGCATCCTCGCTGCAGCTCGATATGACTATGTCGATGTCACAGAATAAATGGTACGACTCATGCATGGTCCCTTGACGCCGATATTCACCGTCGACGCAGATCGGCCAGTAAATCTTTTGGAGAATTTTTCTTTCAAACACTCCAAGAGCTGACTTATCTGCTTACGCAAGTGCCAATGATTCTGATCCGTACACGAGCACGTGTAGTATCAGCGTCTAGTAGAGTGGGGCCTTATTTATAAACTGCTTATTTAGACAATGTTGACCAACACTATCCCTCTCCGAATTTCAAAACTGATGCCATTCGTTTTGTTTATGGCGGTATGGTGATATATAAAATATTTGACTACCTCGAAGCTGTAGTTTCCAAGTTCCACAGTTGGTCTGAGTTAGTGGACGTCTTGCGCGTTGATACCATCAGCTTGGTCTTATCGTCATTTGCTGCCAGTCCCACATTGGCGGACTCCTTCTCAATTTGTTCAAAGGTGACTGTTACCGCTCGCAATGTTCGACCCATTGTGACGAAGTTATCGGCGTAGGCGAGTAACATGTGTTGTTTGGTCTACAGAGTGTCATTTCTGTTCACCTTTGCCTATCATGTTAAAAAGATCACACGACAAACTGTCACCTTGTCTGAATCCTCGTTCGGCATTGAAGCGCTCTGAGAGGTCCTTCCCGACTTTAGCCGTATTAATTTCGCTGGAATGCCAAATGCAGACATGGCCATAAACACCTCTGAACAGTCCTATCAGTTCAGAATGCGGCTTTATAGTCGACGAATAGCTGGAATGTGTCGATGTGTTTTTTTCGTGGGTCTTTCCCAGGATTTGGAGCAGAGTGAAAATCTGATCAATGGTGGATTTGCCAGGTCTGAAGCCGCATTGGTATGGTCCAATAATGCCATTAACCATTGGCTTCAGTCGTTCACACTGAAAGTGGATAGTACTTTATATTCGATGGGAAGCAGACTTATTCTTCTATAGTTGGTACATATTGTCTTGTCTTCTTTTTTGTGCACGGAATGCTGAGGTTCCAATTGTTGGTCATGCATTCATCTAGCCAGATTGTACTAATCAGCTGGTACATGCTCCTGGGGTATCCTCTTCACGGCTACTACCAGAAGTTTTTCAAAATACTCCTTCCAGATCCTCAGCACGCTGTCTGTATCTGTCATCAGGTTTCCTTCTTCACCTCTACAGGAGGATGTGCCTGCACCAAAGTCTTCGGTTTGCTGTTTTACTCGTTGGTAAAATTTCCGGAATTCATTCTGACTCCTATCCATCTCGATTTGCTTACGCTCACGTTTTTCTTGTTCTTTCATCTTTTTTATAAAAATACGTTTTTACGTGTTGCTACTGTCTGCAGGGTTGCCTGATCGTACCACAGGTTTCTTGGTGGTGGTCTTTGGAACCCAAGTCTTGCTTTTGCTGTAGTTTGTAGAGAGTGGGAAATTCTCTGTCATTGTGCTTATATATTATTATAGGGACAAGGAGTACTTTCGTCAAACAGTTGGATAAGTTGATCGGAGTGGGCTTCTGCTATCTGTTGTATTTGCAGCCTTCCGATGTCGAGTTTCCGTGTTACATTAGATCGCATCTTTGCTGCTACATTATGACGGGTGCGAACCCTTGGCTGCCACAAGGTAATGGTCCGAATCGATATTCGCTCTTCGGATCGATCGAACGTCTAAAACACTGGATGAATGCCTTCCGTCTATCACAACATGATCGATTTGATTTCTCCTTGTTCGATCGGGATAAATCCAATCTCCTAGTAGAATTTTAATGTCATGGCCAGGGCAGCGGTCCTATGCTGTTTCTAGGTGCTCGTAAAATATGTCTTTGTTTGGTCTGTTCATCTTAATATCTTCGGTCGGAGCATGGGCACAAATGAGACTGATGTAGAAGAACTTTTTCATAGTAGGTTGGTGTCTGAGTGTGGGCAACTAACGCGACCATTCTTTATAGTTCTTATATTTATTTATAAATATAAAATGTTATTTTATTGAACACGATTAATCGCGATTTAAAATAAGGTAATAATTTATAGATTAAAAAAAGAAAAAAATAAAAACAAAACCTTGAATTGCATTGTTTATGTTAACCTTAATCTAGTTTTATCTTACCTATATTATCATCCTTAATATCGTTTTTTTTTTTTTAATTTAAATACGTGCTATTGAAATTTAATGTATGAATGATGGCGACTTATTCAAAGTACATGTTTAAATAATTCCACGAAATTGAGATAGGGTATAGTTCGAATGTTCATTGCGCTGACATAGTTTTATTTTCTTCGATCGTTCCCACGCCACTATTACCCGCCCCTGCCGACCGAGGGGGCCTCCTCCCCATAACGTAGGGAGAACGTACACCCCATAATCCGGATTATGGAGGGTTAGTAATGTTGGGAAACACCGGCTAAGGTAAACATCAGTCGGTTAAACAGTTTAAAGTTAATTAATTAAACACAACAATAAAGACAAACACAAAACATAAACATCTGCCACTGCTTGCACTCTACAGTTCTAAATTTAGAATAGAATTTTTAATTACATGTATTGGATCAGATAAAGAGATGCGATTATACAGGTTGTTATATATTTCACATAGTGATCTAAAGGGATTACATAACTCATAATTAGATCTCACTAAAGGAAGATAAAGCGGTATATAATTACGAGTAAGACGTGAAGGTACATTAAACTTGATTTCACCAATTAAAAATTTCGAGTCAATTTGACCGCGTAAAAGTTTTATTAAAAATATAGATCTCAGCATTAAACGTCTTCGTTCTAGTGTTGGAAGATTAATAAGTTTTAAACGATTTTCATAAGGAGGGAATCGTTCAACTGTACTCCAAGGCAAACCTCTAAGAACAAATAAGAGAAATTGTGTTTGGACAGATTCAATTTTTTTAGAATAACGGGCTCCACAATACACATCCATATTCTAATGTAGGCCGAACCAGACTAACAAATAAACGTTTAGTCACATAAGGGTCAAACTCAAACTCTTTAGACCATCGTTTTATAAATCCTAGTAAAGATTTGGCTTTATTTACGCATGACTCAATATGCAAATTAAATCGCAATTTATCATCTAAGATAACGCCAAGATCAAAGAAAGAATCAACATTGTCTAATTTGTAAGAGCCTATAAAATAATTGGTGGGAATTGAACAACATTTAGAAAGGCATAATTTTTTACAGTTTTTAAGATTCAGTGACATCCCTTAATACTGCACCAGTATTCAAGAGAGTGCAAATCATTTTGTAGATTAAGGGCTTGATTTAGTGAGTCTAAATTTCTGAAAAGTTTTACATCATCAGCAAACATCAACACTTTTGAAAATTTAATCACTGATGGAAGATCATTAAGGTATAACACAAATAATAGTGGACCTAAATGGCTATCTTAAGGAACTCCAGAATGAACATCAATATTTCTAGAGAAAATATTATTATAAGATACGCTTTGAGTGCGGTTTTGCAAGTAGGATGAAATCCAAGTCAAAATTTCGAATGGAAAACTCATGGCGTCCACTTTAAATAATTAAAGTTTGTGTAACAACGTATCAAATGCTTTACTAAAATCAGTGTAAATTACATCTGTTTGTTGCTTTGTAGAAAATACATGGTGTGCATGGCATGTTAATTCCATCAGATTAGTTAAAGTCGATCTCCCTTTTATGAAACCATGTTGACAAGGTGAAATTATCAATAACATTTCTGCTACCAGACTTATGTAAGGGGATAATGAAGCTAGATCTCCAGGACAGAGGAAAGTACCCTGTAGACAGCGAAAGATTTAAAATAGCAGTCAGGGGCTTATACAGTTCATAAGCACAAGTTTTCAATATATTCGCAGGCACTCCATCAGGACCTGGGGAGCAACAATACTTTATTGAAACTAAACCATTCAACACTTCATCTTCTGTTATAAGAAAATTAGGGAAATTGTTTATTTTATCAATATTAAAAGCATACTTTGAGTTGAATGTGAATGTAGAGTATGTACTTTGAAAGAAATCTGCAAACATGTCTGCTATTTCAACCGTATCAGCGGAATCTTTACTACCATCTTTCATACTACTAGGAAATTCTCTAACTTTTCTTTTAGAATTAACAAATGCATAAAAGCTTTTGGGATTTAAGCTTCCTTCATACTAACATTAATCACCGCGAATATAGCTCATATAATCTCGCTACCATTAAAACATAAATATTCATGTAACTGGTTGAGGCTTATTTCTTCCATTTCTAACGATAAGAACACCCCCCAAGCCCTGAGCACGGTCGAAAATGATGCTAGCACCCATCAGAAGGAATAGAGTCTGGTGAGGTTCGCTACAGTAATGATCCATAAATCGCATACTGTAAAAACCTCGATAATAGATCTGATAATGTTTCGAAACCTTTACACAACTATTCACTCCAATTCTACTTAAAAAAATACCCTAGTCCATCAGAAAAATAAAATTCAATACCTATATTGAAAACTTTGATCGTCCTACCAAAATATTCATACAAATTTCAACATCTTCGAAAAAATTATCTGAAAACTAAATGTGTATTTTGGTGTCGTTAAAGTTTGATAGGTGTGAGAAAAAAAATATGACCATTTTATTATTTTACACATCCATTACAAACAACAAATTGTGTTATTTTGACAAATTGGATTAGCCATATGTAATGTGGATGCACTAACAACAACCACAACAACAAAAAGCAACATAATGTAATTAAGAGAAGATAAGAAAACACAACACACACTTATCCATCATAGTATGCTGGCTAGTGGAAACACTGTGTAAAACAGCTGCATATGGTTGTCAACGGTAATTATAAAGAAAAAATACAAACAAAAACAAATGTTAATAAAAATTTAATTTTATTGTTAATAACATGTTTATAACTATTCAATAACTTTATAATTCTCAGATGGTGTTTTTTAATGCCAGTAATGTGGACGTATAAGTTACTAGTTTTTTAATTACCACAACAACAAAAAAAAAACTTAGTTGGTGGTCGTTTGGTCATATAAAGAGGTTTACACACACCGCATCATCATCCTTGCAATTAAATGTTTAATGTTTAAAACAAACAATTGAAATTGAAAGATGAGGCTGAAAACAACAACAATTTTTATTAATGCCTTCAATGGCCTTAACATTATCTAAAGGACTTCGATGAGGAGATGTTATCATGTAAAGTTTCGAACAACAACCCCTCCTCCTCCTCACTGCTGGCCTGTAGAATTGCACGTGTTTCTCACGTAAAACTCATTGTAACTAATACCTCAAGTAAATAATTCTCATTGTTAAGACGTCATCAATGGATGGATGGATAGATGATGGACATACATACAACCCCCACTCCCACACAGGACTCCTGTGTAGATGTTGTTTTTGGCTGTGGTGATTGGGTGGGTATTAAGTTGACGCCTTCTTTTTTCTTCTCTTTTTTTGTGGCCCACCAAAAAAAAGCAACAAGTGTTTGTCTTGGCTGCCAGACGACTTCCCACCCCACCTCCGCTTTTTCTCTCTCTCTCTCTCTCTCTCTTCCTTTCTCTCATTGCTCCACGAAGACATCGTTTCTTGTACTTCGGCATTGAGTAGGAAATTTTACGAACTCCTGTAATAGCCAATGAGAATGTTGCATTACTAAGGATATTCAAGGATTCGTAAATGAATAAAAGCGGAAGGAAATTCCTTGAACAGCATCACAACAGTTTCAAACACTTTACAGTGTACATCCAGCGGATCAAAAGCGTATTCCAGAAAACAAACAAAAAAAAAACACAGTTAACTTATTTAACAAATTTCTAACGAAATTAAAAGATTTTTGCTAATTTTTTAATCCTTCAAAACAACAAAAAACAAATGTAAGTATAAAGTGTTAATAAAAGTGATATCAAGTTTAGACAGAACGTGAATTTAAAAGTGCTTTAAAAAGTAATGAACTACTTTAGAAATTGGTTAGGAACTTTTCCAGATGCCACATATGGGATTTAAAATTAAAACTTCAAAATTTCAATTACTAAATATTCTTCTTTCAAAATCAAGTAATTCCGTCAAATTATCCGAAATACTTCAGAAGTTATAGCCTCTCTAATTTTTGGCAAAAAATGCCAAAAATTAGAATTTTAAATTAAACTTTTAAAATTAAACTTTAAATTTAAAATTAAAACTTCAATTACTAAATATTCTTCTTTCAAAATCAAGTAATTTCGTCAAAATATCCGAAATACTTCAGAAGTTATAGCAGAAGTTACCACTTGCTGTACCAAAAAATGCCAACAATTAGAATTTTTTAAAACTTTTCCAAATTTGAAGGTTTTTCTAGTATTTAGGCAGCTACAAGAACATAGTTCACATAGATTTTTATTAAAGAAATGTACATCTTTCAAAATCCAACTACAATTTCAATATATACCGATTACTTCAGCATTTATGGCCTCAGGAACGTGATTACCAAAAAATAAATCACAAATTCAAAAATTGGAATTTTTTGAAAATGCACTTTTAAATTTCATATTTTTTTTACAAAAATGTAAAAATTCTACATACGTTTTTATAAAAAAAAATATATTCATCTTCTCAAATCAAGTTATTTCATAAACATATACCGATTACTTCCGAAGTTATGGCCCCTAGAAAATGATTACCAAAAAAATACCGACAATTAGGAATTGTTGGCATTTCTGTCATTTTGGCGATATCTCTGGAATTTAAACATCTTCACGAAAATGTTTCACACAGATTTTATTAATCGAGTCTTGCTCTTTCCAAATACTTCAAAATATACCAATTACTTCAGAAGTTATGGCTCCTAGAAAATGATTACCAAAAAATACCAACAATTAGGCATTTTTGGCATTTCTACCAATTTGGCTATATATCTGGAATTTGACCATATCCGAGAAAATAATTCACTTAGATTTTATTGAGCAGGTGTTCCTCTTCCAAAATTTAACTATAATTTGAAAATATACCGATTACTTCAAGAGATATGGCTTCTAGAACATGATTACCGAAAAAAAGAATCACAAATGCAAAAAATGGGTACTTCTGTGAAATTGCCATTAACATAATTTTTTCTTCAGCACCCCGTATAGAATTCGCATATATTTTAAAAATAAAATATTCATCTTCTCATATCAAATTATTTCATCAAAATATACGAAATACTTCCGAAGTTATGACCAGTAGGAAATGATTACCGAAAAAATACTAACAATTAGAATTTTTGTCATTTCCACCAATTTGGAGATATCTTTGGAATTTAACCATCGCCAAAAAAACACATCGATTTTATTAAGCAGGTGTTCCTCTTCCAAAATCGAATTATCATTTGAAAATATACCGATTACTTCAAGAGCTATGGCTTCTAGAGCATGATTACCAAAAAAATAATCAAATATGCAAAATTTGGGTTATTCTGTACAATTGCCATTAACATTGTTTTTTCTTCATCAACCTGTATAGATTTCGCATACATTTTAAAAATAAAATATTCGTCTTCTCAAATCAAGTTATTTCATTACAATATACCGATTACTTCAGAAGTTATATCCCCCAGAAAATGATTACCAAAAAAATATCCAACAATGTAAAATTTTGACAATTCTGCAAATTTGGCAATATTTCTGATATTTAACCAACTATAAGAACATTTTTCACATGGATTTTATTGAGTTGATGTTCCCCTTTCAATATCCAAATTTTATTTTAAAATATACCAATTACTTCGAAAAATATGGCATCTAGAACATAATTAACAAAATATATACCAAACTAGTGACACTTTGGGTATTTTTTTTAAATTTGGTCATATTTCTGTGAGTTTATAAAATATATGTAAAAAATTAGTATAGATTTTATAATTCAAGTGTGATTCCTCCTAAATAAAGTTATTTATTTAGAATATACCGATTACTTTAGAAATTGTGACCACTAGATTATGATTACTAAAAAAAATCCGTTTTTGGAAAATTTGTGAGTTTTTTGTTAATTTGCCAATATTTTTGGTCATTTGGCCAAATAATTTACCTAAACTTACAGCAATTATAGATATGGTATTGTTCATTCAAAATTAAGTTATTCCGTAAAAATATACCGATTACTTTAAAAGTTGTGACTTCTGCAATATGACTACCGAAAATTATACAAACTAGTGTCATTTTTGGTATTTTTGTAAATTTTTGTCATATTTCGTCAATTATAAAAGTCATACGTTTAGAATCAAAATAGATTTAATAAATCAAGTATTTTTCTGCCTAAATATTGTCATTTCTCTAAAATATACCGATTACTATAGAAATTATAGCTTCTACAAGATGACTACCGAAAAAATGTCATTATTGGAAAATTTGCGCGTTTTTGGTAATTTGCAAATAATTTTTTTTATTTTTACTAATAGTTTATCATAACTTACAGCAATTTTAGATAAGGTATTATTCATTCAAAATATGGATATTTCATAAAAATATACCGATTACATACAAAGTTGTGACTACTACAAGATGACTACCGAAAAATAAACCTACTAGTGACATTTTGGGTATTTTTGTAAATTTGGCCCTACTTCGGCTATTTTAAAATCCATATGCATAGAATCAAAATAGATTTTACAAATCAAGTATTCTTTTTCCTAAATCAAGTAATTTCTCTAAAATATACCGATTACTTTAAAAATTATGGCCTTTGGAATATTAGTACCCAAAAAAAATGAGCATAATTGGAAGATTTGCGCGTTTTTGTTAAATGATCAATAACATGGTTAGTTGGCCTGATAATTTACTATAATTTTAACCGATTTCAGCTACGTTATAAATATTCAAAAAATCGCGTTGTTTATCTAAAATATACCGATTACTTTAAAAATTAAGGGTTACCAAAAAATGACCACAATTGGAAAACTTGGGCGTTTGGGCAATATTGGGCATTTCTACAACTTTCCCGTTAGCTTGGCTATTTCTTCAGTAACATGAAAGTTATTCCAATAAAATTTTGTAAATCCGGTATTCTTCTTTCCAAATAAAGCTATATCATCAAAATATACCGATTACTTTAGAAGTTATGATGTGGAGAAAAAGATTCCCAAACAAATGCCAAAATTCGGAAATTTTCGATATTTTTTAAATTTGTTAATTTTTCTAGTACAAACCAGCTACATATACAAAATCCACATAGGTTTTATTGACAAGCTGTTACTCTTTCCAAATCGAGACTTCACTTCAAAATATACCGATTACATCAATAGTTATGGCCATCAGAACACGATTACCTATAAAAATTAACAAAAATTCAAAAATTGGACATTTCTGCAATTTACCGATATCTCAGTAATTGCTTTAGCAATATTAATATAATTCAACTAGATTTTTAAAATCAGATATTCTTCTTCCCAAATCAAGTTATTTCATCAAAATATACCGATTACTTTAGAAATTACGAGCACTGGAAAAACATACCAATACAATTTTCGGGGGAAAAAATCGCAGCCAGCAACAGATCGATGCAATTAAGCTTTTCAACATTAACCACATCACGTTGGAAATATAAGGGAAGACGTAGAACACATTGTTCTAAGTCGAATGCAGTGCTAAAAAAAAAAAAACATTTGGACATGCCTATAGTCCAGCAAACTAATAATGCCTGACCTTTTTTTTGTTCTCCCCTCACATCGAATACATAACATGCAAATGCCAATGCCAATGACCTGAATACATGACGAATTCGCTCCCATGAAATTAGCATAGAGAATGGGAAAGGGGGAATATTAGAAAATCAAATAGCAACAAGCATTGCTTAAGTCGGGTCATTATGTTCGCAAACTCGGAAGCAATGAAAATGACCACATCACATCATCATACAATCTTCAAAAATATGGCGAGGTGTAAAGGTGATTTGTATAAATTATCATTGCACGGCAATTTCAAGTTTAAATTGGTATTAATGCATTCAATATGTTTTCATTTTTGAAAAATGTTGAAATCGCCAACCCAACTTCCCCGCATACATAACCTTTGGAATTTAATATCAACAGGTTGGATGGATGCGTTAAGTTGCTTTGGAGATTGATGTGACGGTGACAATGATGGTCGGAATTGTTGAAAAGCATAACTGTGGTCCTATCAACTTGATAGACATTGACACACACACGTACACACATTTGTCTCTGCTGACAATAAATCTATCACACGCACACACACACCCTGACACTATTCCAACTCTCTTGTCACTGTGGCTTGTTACTTTCCGTCAATCAATGTTAATATCCTTTAAGTCGTCTTCGCCATCATCATCAGTCCTTTTTGTTGTTGTTGTTGTTGCCACACTCATTCACAACATAATAGAGATAAATGCTGACAATATGTTGCAATGAAGTATCAACACTTTTTAGACCCCCAATGGCAAAAAGTATTTAGTATTAGCTCTCGTCCTCCTCCTGCTGCTGGCAGCCATCCATAATCTGCTCACCTGTTTGACAAGCAAATGCATGGCATCCTTAAAGACAGATTGTAAGTTATTGCATTTGCAAAATGAATTATTTTCAATTGGAGAAGGATGAGCAGGATATGGAGATTTGAAGAGAGTGTGAGGTTATTTAATGTCAAGGAATTATGTCGAACACCAACAATATCCCGCCAACATCATTATAAACATATTGTCAAACAAGGGATATTATTTTCCTTGTACCCCTGGAAATGTAATGACACGAAGTTGGAATCAAATTTATGTAATGTAACACTTAAAAAGGATACCAAAGGATAAACGGTTTGCATGGACAAAATAAGAGTCTTATTTTACCATTAAGGCCTCTAAAACCTTATAAGAATTAAAATCGTAAAAATAGAATGAAATTGTTATGGACAAAATTCACATAGATTTCATTAAGTAGATGTTACCCATTTCAAATCTAACCATAACTTCCAAATATACCGATTATTTCAAATGTTATGACCATCGGAACACGATTACCCAGAAAAGTGACGCATATTCAAATAATTGGGCATTTCTATAACTTTTCCGTTAACATGGCTATTTCTTTAGCAACATTAAAATTATTCCTACAAATTTTGTAAATCAGGTATTCTTCTTTCCAAATAAAGTTATTTCGACTAAATATACCGATTACTTTAGAAGTTATGGTGTCTAGAAAAAGATTATCAAACAAATACCAAATTTCGACAATTTTGATATTTTTGTAAAACTGGTGATTTCTCTAGTACGAAAACCATTAAAATATAAAAAACCAAAATAGCTTTTATTTGCAAGATGTTTATCTTTCCAAATCTAGGCTTCACTTCCAAATATACCGATTACTTCAAAAGTTATGGCCATCAGAAAACAATTACCCAAAAATTGTAAAACAAGTTCAAAAATTTTGCATTCCTGTAATTTTTCCGATACCTCTGCGTTTACTTCAGTAACATTAAAATTATTCATAAACATATTGTTAATTAGATATTCTTCTTCGCAACTCAATTTATTTCATCAAAATATACCGATTACTTTAGAAGTTATGACGTCTAGAAAAAGATTCCCAAACAAATACCAAACTTCCGAAATTTTGATATTTTTGTAAATTTGCTGATTTCTTTGGTACGGAAACCAGGTACATGATTAAAATTCATTTATATTTTTTGACAAGACAAGTTCCCCTTTCCAAATCTTACCATAACTTCCCAAAATACTGATTACTTCAAAAGTTATAGCCATCCGGACACGATTACCCAGAAAAGTGACGCAAATTCAAATAATTGGACATTCCTAAAACATTCCCATTAACTTGGCTATTTCTTCACCAACATAAAAATTATTCCTACAAATTTGGTAAATCAGTCATTCTTCTTCGCAAATCAAGTTATTTCATCAAAATATACCGATTACTTTAGATGTTATGATGCCAAAAAAAAAAGATTCCGAAAACAAATACCAAACTTCCGAAATTTTGATATTTTTGTAAATTTGCTGATTTCTTTGGTACGGAAACCAGCTACATGATCAAAATTCATTTATACATTTTTGACAAGATATTCCTCTTTCCAAATCTAACCATAACTTCCGAATATACCGATTACTTCAAATGGTATGACCATCAGAACACGATTACCCAGAAAAGTGACGCAAATTCAAATAATTGGGCATTCCTAAAACTTTCTTATTAACTTGGCTATTTCTTTAGCAACATGAAAATTATTTCTACAAATTTTGTAAATCAGGTATACTTCTTTCCAAATAAAGTTAATTCGACTAAATATACCGATTACTTTAGAAGTTATGGTGTCTAGAAAAAGATTCCCAAACAAATACCAAACATCGGACATTTTGATATTTTTGTAAATTTGGTGATTTCTCTAGTACGAAAACCAGCTAAATATACAAAATCAAAATAAATTTTATTGACAAGATGTTTCTCTTTCCAAATCTAGGCTTCACTTCAAAATATACGATTACCCAAAAAATTAACAAAAATTCATAAATTGGGCATTTCTGCAATTTACCGATATCTCAGTAATTTCTTCGGCAATATTAATATAATTCAACTACATTTTTAAGATCACGTATTCTTCTTCCCAAATCAAGTTATTTCATCAAAATATACCAATTACTTTAGAATTTAAGGCGTCTAGAAAAAAATTCCCAAAAAATACGAAATATCGGAATTTTTGATATTTTCGTGAAATTGGTGATATCTCTAATAGGGAAACCAGTTACATGTAGAAAATCCACATCGATTTTATTAAGGAGATGTTCCACTTTCCAACTAGAAGCTTCACTTCCAAATATACCGATTACTTCAAATGTTATGATCACTATAACATGATTACAAAAAAGTATGACAAATTTAAATATTTTAGATTTCTGTAAATTTGCCATTAATTCCTGAAGTTTATCAGCAACATGAATATTATTTATACACGTTTTAAGCTCCGAGTATTCTTCTTTTCAAATTAAGTTATTTCTTCAAAATATACCGATTACTACAAAAGTTATGGTCACTAGAAGATGATTACCGAAAAATTATTACAAATTTAAAAATTGTAGATTTCCGTAATTTTGCCTTTAATTCCATTATTTCTTTAGCAACATAAATATAATTTATACACGTTTAAAGCTTCGGAGATTCTTCTTTCCAAATCAAGTTATTTATTTCAAATATTCCGATTACTTTTGAAGTTATGACCCCTAGAAATTTGTTAGTGGAAAAAATACCAACAATTCGAAAAATTTTCATATTTGTAAAATTTTGTCTAAATCTCTATATATTTTAGCCAGTTCCATAGTGCGATTACGCATTGATTTGTTTAAGCTGTCGACCCCGTTTCAATTCTAACCAGTACTTTAAAAATTTACCGATTATTTTAAAAGTTATGGTCTCTCGATTTCAACAATAGGTTACCACCCACACAAATTAGAATTATTTGTTTTTTTTCTAAATTTGGATAATAAATTTAACGGAAATTAATGCTTAGATTCTTTATAAATTTAGTGGTCCATGGTGGCGTATGAATGCTACCCATTTATCATACGCCTAAATACTTTGACAGTTTTGCTAATGTTTATGGTGACGTATGAATAACGATGTGTATCATACGCCCCAAGAGCCTTATTACAAAAAATCATTTAAAATCCCTTGAATAGTTTGAACAATTTTATAATTTTATGTTTTTAAATTGTTTTATTAGATCTTTAAATTGAGTCACTTACTTCTCTCCCCCATTTACCACATCTCCTGGGATAAAAAAATCGCTCAAAAGCGTAGCCATAATGGGGACAGGTATTTTTCCCATTTTTTCTAAATTTGGAAAATAAAATTAACGGAAATAAATGGTTAGATTCTTTATACATTTAGTGGTTCATGGTGGCGTATGAATGCTACCCATTCATCATACGTCTAAATACTTTCATAGTTTTGCTAATGTTTATGGTGACGTATGAATAACGATGTGTATCATACGCCACATGAGCGGTATTAGAAAAATCGTTTGAACTCCCCTTCAATAGTTTGAAAAAATTAATAATTTTATGTTTTTAATGTTTTTTATTATATCTTTAAATGAAGACCTTTACTTCTCTCCCCATTTACTACATCTCTTGCCATAAAAAAAACCCGCTCAAAAGCGTAACCATAATGGGGACAGGTATTATTTCCCTTTTTTTCTAAATTTGGAAAATAAATTTATCGGAAAATAATGGTTAGATTCTTTATACATTTAGTGGTTCATGGTGGCGTATGAATGCTAACCATTTATCATACGCCTAAATGTTTTAATAGTTCTGCTAATGTTTATGGTGACGTATGAATAACGATGTCTATCATACGCCACAGGAGCCATATTAGAAAAATCATTTGAAATCCCCTTCAATAGTTTGAAAAAATGAATAATTTTATGTTTTTAAATTTTATTATTATATCTTTAGATTAAGTCCTTTACTTCTCTCCCCATTTACCACATCTCTTGCCATAAAAAACCCGCTCAAAAGCGTAACCATAATGGGGACAGGTATTATTTCCCTTTTTTTCTAAATTTGGAAAATAAATTTATCGGAAAATAATGGTTATATTCTTTATAAATTTAGTGGTTCATGGTGGCGTATGAATGCTAACCATTTATCATACGCCTAAATGTTTTAATAGTTCTGCTAATGTTTATGGTGACGTATGAATAACGATGTGTATCATACGCCACATGAGCGGTATTAGAAAAATCGTTTATGGGTCGATTATGGAAAGCAACCAAACTCCAGTTGCGAGTTCAACTGGCAACGCAATTGAAATAAAACTTAACATTATGAATAGCAACTTTTCTCAGTTGCTGTCGATAATACTGTTTTGACATTTCTACAACTAGAAATATTGTAAACAAAAAAAAAAAAAAATGAATAAAATATATCAGAAAAGCTAATTATATATGATGATAAGCTCAGTGGAACTATTTTTTGATTATGAAAATTATAATTAGAAGGCATTTAAGAGATAAATCTATTAGAACTATTATCAGTTCAGTGAGTAGATGCTGACGTTCAATCAACTGCTCATTTTAGCTTGAAGGCGTATTTTCGACTACCAAAAGATGCCGTTGTGTACTTAGATGAAGCCTTAAACCCTGATTTCCGAAAAGCCTGGCGGTCAACAGCAATTCCTCCTCTCTTAAAAATGTGTGCAGCTCTGATGTTTTTTTGAGGAGGGAAGTTTTCAAAAGTCCCATAGCAATGACTTCAACCTTGGCATGGCTCAACCGACAATGTCGGTGGTTTTCGCCGAAGTTATCCGGATAATAGAGGAAAAACTCTGTAAAATTTTGATTGTATCTAATTAACGGAGGAGGAAAAATGGAAGAATAAAATTTTTTATTCGAAAACTAAGTTCCAGGGTGTTGTCGGATGTATTGATGATACACACGTACATATCATGGACCCAAAAGAAGATGTTCACCACTTTCAGCCACTCTTTTGGAATGCCATAGCAGTTAAGGTCTTCTGAAATGGCCTTCAACACATCATCGATAGTGGCTTTGGTTTGACCAAAAGTCCGCACGCCGCGTGCTACATTTGGGTGAGCTTCCATCCGGGCAATATAGACCTCAAATTGTTCTTTTGTAGTAATATTAACCATTATGGGAGGCCTACAAAGTTCAGTTATTATAAACAGCAACCAGAAATAAATGGTTGCCGAAAAATTCTATTTGAAGCAACTGAAGTTGACAACAGTTGCTATCCATAATGCAAATTTGGCAACTGGCAACGCAACTAAACTCTGGTTGCCATCCGTAATCGACCCATTAAACTCCTCTTCAATAGTTTGAAAAAATTAATAATTTTATGTTTTTAATATTTTTTATTATATCTTTAAATGAAGACCTTTACTTCTCTCCCCATTTACTACATATCTTGGCATAAAAAACCGCTCAAAAGCGTAACCATAATGGGGACAGGTATTTTTGGGGACATGTATTTTTCCCACATATAAAATCCTATTTTTTGCAATTAAATTAAAGAGAGAAAAATAGATTTTATGCTCCCTTTACTACCATTGATTTCATTTTAAATTCCTCCACTCGGTTATCACGCTCACTTTTCATTTATTTCAATTCCCTATTGGGCCAGCGTAGCGTAACAAAAAAAAACAGTGAATGAAAAATGATTTATGCATTTTAATATCTAAGCTACATGGATGCAATTGGATTTGCAGGATTTTTATTGTTGTTGTTATATCTTTGCATACCATAGCAACATTTGATATCCTTCTTTTAATATAATACCCCAATGCAATTGAATACTTTTGTATGTTGACCCAGTAACTGAATAGAAATAAAGTTGGTGATGACAAATTACTGATAAATTACAAAATTTAAAGGTCAAAAATTATAAATGGGGGAAAAAATAAATATTAACCAGTTAGCGGAGCAGTATAATCGGACGGGGCCGACCATACGATACCCCACACAACTACCACGTAACTCCAACTTTCTGCGGGTCTTTATTCCGAGCCTTGGCAATATTTATTGATATTTGCACCCTCTTGTCCGATTAGAGTTCAACAGCACCTCTTGCTTACAATGACATATTTTCCGAATATTACTAATATTCAGTACAGCCGCCCCTCTAATTACTTGTCCAGATTCCCTTCACCGTGGGTGGTATTGTGATGTTCGGTTTATAATTGTGGTCTATAGATCGCCTCGAAAAAAAAAACAAACAAAAAAGTTTTTGGTCCACTTCATCCCGAATTGTTATGTGATCATCACCGAAAATTGAATACATAAGCACCTGTAAATATTTACGTGTAACTCCCACATCCGAGTACATACCACAATATAATTGGTATCAATTTAAAGGCCAACCACTCCTCTTGGATATACTATCAACTTCTCGGCTCTATGTCCTTCCGGAGTAAATATATACGCCATTGAATACAAATTTTGTCATTTTTTACACAGAAGTCAGGGTCTATTTGACCCGCTAAATATTGATCGATCTTTTACAAAACAGGTATGCTTATTCTTTGGCCCAATCGCCTTCTCCATGTAAAAATTTGAGATGTTTGGGCCATAATTGCGGCCTCTGGAGCGACCAGAAAAACCAAAAAAAAAATTAAGTATTTGGTCCATTTTATCGTCTAAATATTATCCGATCTTTACCAAAAACAATAGGGGTCTTCATTAGGCCGAACCTATCCTCCATGCAAAATTTCGTGAAGATTAGTCCATAACTGTGGCCTGTATCGTGTTTCCAAAATATAATGGACAGACGGACGGACGGACGGACACACATGTCTAGATCGACTCAGCTAGTCGAGATATGACGATCGGTATACTTAAAGGTGGGCCTAGGACCAATATTTCGCGGCGTTACAAACTCTTGGGGCTGCACAAAGCTATAATATCCTGACAACATAGTTGTGTAGGGTATGAAAAGTCCTTAATAAAAAAATACAAAAGTACTGGCTCGAAATAAATTGAATATTGAAATATTTCTCTTGTTTTAATTACATAATATTTAATTCTTCCTCTCTCTCTCTCCCTCTCGCTCATTTTAGCCAAAACAAAAATGTCGAACCAAATTGTTGCCATCATTGTCTGCAGCCTTGTCTTCTCCAGCGTTTTGGTGAGCTGTTATGCCTCGACTGTGGCACCTTTGTGCCAGCCCGGTATCATTGAAGGTATGCCACCACATATTCGCAAGGTGTGCATGGCCTTGGAAAATTCCGATCAATTGACAACTGCTCTGAAGACCTATATCAATAATGAGGCTGCAAGTAAGTTATATATTTTCAATAAAAAAATATAGATTTTAGTTTAAATATCTTCTCCACACAGCTTTGGTTACCAACTCTGAAGATTATACCAACAATTTGGGCAAACGTACCGATGTTGATCATGTTTTCTTGCGTTTCGGCAAGAGACGTTAAATTACATCCCCAGCCACCTCTTCTTCAACAACCCTACCCTACATCTCTCATGGAATGGATAATTGGATTGTAAACTTTTTTTTAAAAAAAAATCATTTATCTGAGATGTGCGTAGCTTCACAACCTGGAATTCTAGTCTAAATGGACCATATGCTAAACAACAAAAACAAACCATACTCTCACAACAATTATCTATCATAAGTAATGTTATTTAAAACTAAATGTACACTGAAAAAAAATTAAAAAAAAACTATTTTTTAATAATGTAAGTTTCTCATACAAAAAGAAAAGACACAATTATTAATAATAAAAACTTAAGTTGATCTCTTTGTAATATTACACACAAAAATACAACACTGTTTCTCTTGTAACCAAAAAAAAAAAAAATATATATATATATATATTAAGATGATAGTCAACTGGTAGCCACTACTATCTATACATTTAAGGACCCGATTTATCTCCTAAAAAAACGTGTATGTACATAAAAAATTAAATTAAATAAAAAGGGTTTTTTTCATTTAAAAATATCTATGCACACACAATATTAAATAATGTTATAATAACTGGGGCAGAGCGATACATACTGCATACATTTGTTTCACGAATAAAAACAAACACATACCCACATTAATATTTGTAATGTAAAATTGTACCACCCTGTACGTCTCTTTATTGATCTCAAAATAAAAGCATTTTAAATAATACACACAAAGACACACGAATGATATATTTCAATAAAATAAAATACAGATGTATTCCTCTCAAAATTGGCATTATTTCGACACAACAACAACAATAAAATGAGTTCCTCTCAAAATGGCAAGAGTGTCTTGTATATACTTTTTTGGATAAGAGATATTAGAAACTTCATTTCAAAGTTCTCTACATTTTTAACCCTGCTTATACTTGGGATCTTTTAATGACCCCCAATTAATTTGACAAATACTAATTCATAATTACACTATGACACATTTTTCAACTTGAAAATCCACAAAAATCTGAGAGCATATAATAGTGGAAGAACCTCCTAGCTCGGTTTTGGTCTTTGTTAAAACCCGGTGGCCAATAACTTATATTAACTTATATAAAAAAATCCAAACAAAGAATAAACTAAATAAATTAAAAATACATAACAGTAAAAAAAACTCTACAAAATGAAATTTAATGCAAACAACTAAAATAACAGTTTTCGGTTCACTTCACCGCAATATTATAACATAATCATCACCGAAAATTATAGGCATTATCCTTGATCATACCTGGATCCTCATGGAAAATTTCAAAGCGATCAGCGTTATATTTCCGACCTCTAATGTGGTAATGGGTTACTAAATAATATCTGGGGGGTTACTCTGTATTGCGTTGCGAAAGCAAGTGCGATGCGAAAGCTAAATGCGTTAAGAGTACAATTTGGTACTCTGTAACGCTCACGCAAACGCATTCGCAAACTAAATCAAAAATAGGGCAACACTGTCGCCACAAAGTAGACAGTAACGAAGAATGACAAAAGGAAACGTCAAAAAATTTTAAATGAAAACATTTTTTTGTGTGGTACGAGTGTTTTTTTAAACAAAAATGATGAACGAATTAAAAACAAAAACAGAAATTTATGAGATCGATCAAATATACTCTCCCTAAGTGACCACGGGTATTAAAATAGAAGTACGAATTATGTGACAAACATTTTCAAATATTTAATTTTTATAGATTTATACAAAATGTTCGTCTCAATAAAGATTCGTTTATGTATTTATTAAACGCTCGTCTTTCCAAATAGATCCACAACAATTCCAATCCCAATAAAAGAGGCCGCTGCTTTGAAATTGCTTGGACAAGGTGGTTATCAACACCAACCTGTAAATATGCACACATAGTTTCACATTTATATATAAAAAATATAATACATTACTTTTTCCAACCACCGACATCTTTTACAGGAGGTCAATTTGAATTGAGGTCATCAGACAGTTTTGTCCACAAATTGTTGGCGCGTTGTTTCGCATTTGAACTCTGCAACTGTCCCTTTGCCAAATCACTGTGTTGCCCCATAAAATCTACTTAAGTTAGGAACTGACGTTGCTGAGTCTGCAACTGTGACTTTTTTGCCTTTTACTTAAAATAATTTACAATTTATATAAAAATAAAAAAATTAATTGAGCTTACTTATATGTTTCGCTTCCTTTGCGTTTGCTATTTTGTTAACGCAAGATATTTGCGCTTAACGAACGGTTTGACATGCGTTTTCGTATTATAGAGTGCGGTGATGCCACATTTGCGTAAACTAGATGCGAAAGGAGAGTACCAATTTCGCGATGCGTTAAAATTTTTCTCACGCATCGCAATACAGAGTAACCCCCCTGAATACGTAAGCACCTGTAAATATTTAAGTGTAACTCCCACATCCGAGTACATACCACAATATAATTGGTATAAGATTTAAAGGTCAACCACTCCTCTCGGATATAATATCAACTTCTCGGGTCTATGTTCTTCTGAAGTAAATATATATGCTATAGAATACAAATTTTGTCATTTTTCACACAAAAGTCTGGGTCCATTTGACACGCTAAATATTTGCCGATCTTTATCAAAACAGGCATGCTTATTCTTTGACCCAATCCTGGAGCCTCTGGAGGTTACAAACTCTTAGGGCTGCACAAAGCTATAATACCCTGACAACATAGTTATGTAGGGTATAAGGATAGGCCAAGAAATTTAACAACAAATTGGGAAACATGATGACTACGACCGAAACCATATCGAGCCCTTCCCGCGAAAATGTTGTAAGCGACAAAAACAAAATTTTACAGCAGACGGTTTTTATTGTATAACTTTTTATATATCCAAAATTTTTGAATGAAATTATACATAGTCTTTATACGGTGTCGTATTTATAACATAAAATAAAAAAATTGTTTTTGCAATATAACGGTAGTTTTTGTCGGTTACATCTTTTTCGCTGTCATAAAACCGAACGGTTACTCCTTATAGTGCCGGTTACATTAATTGATCTCAGCATAAAAGTACAAGTTTTTAGGTAATTCATGTGGTTTATTTTATTTTTCTTGAACATTTATAAAATTAATAGGCAAATTTTAAATCAAAGTTCAGATGAATAAAAATAAAATATTTTTGTATTTCATGAAATAGTTAATTCGACGATTGAAGGTTAATCTTCTTCATATGCTTCTGGAAGTGTATCCATCGTTGAATTGTTGTTATTTAAATTTATATATTCACTATGGAATTTTGGGGGAATAATGTTCTTATTGCAAAGATCTGTTAAATCGTTGTATTTCATTCTTGAAATCGGAAGTGGGTGTTCATATAGTGATTGGGGGCAAGAGCTTGGTGACAAATTCCTTCTTGTATGTCGTCTATTCGTATCAATATTTTTTGTCTCTGAGTTTTCAAAATATCCATACTTTAGGGTAATGACAAGATTATCTTTTTGAAATATTGCACATCTCAACCGTTGTATAGATAATTTACAGGAATTTGGGAATATATTTTCTGAATACTGTTTCCAATTCTTAAAATCAGTATGGCTCATCGCAATACATTTGTAACCATTGGGATTTGTTCTTGAATTAGCTATTAAGGTAT
The DNA here is from genome assembly GCF_032173495.1 of Musca vetustissima. NCBI lineage: Eukaryota > Metazoa > Arthropoda > Insecta > Diptera > Muscidae > Musca > Musca vetustissima. The sequence continues at coordinate 60,182 of NW_026885589.1, forward strand.
ACCATTCACTCGGGGCCCAAACTGTTCTGTTACGAACGAATGATTCAATAGTGCTATGTATTGAATCCACGGGCATCATTGTATGCCCGGGCAATAAATAAGTTATTTTAATATTTGTTACAAAGGTTGATTCCTTAAGAAAATAAAAAATAGTGGCAAGCATACTTCGATTGCGGTTCTGGCCAGCACAACTGTCACAATGGAGGCTTATTGTTGTGTGTGTCTTCCTTTCATCAATAATTTTTAAATACTGAAATATTATAGTACATATTTCATTACATCCCCGTTTTCCATCAGTTTCTCCCCATAAAAAACAATAACCATTGCTAGTGCCGTTTTCGTAAATACTTTCGTTATAGTATGCGTATTTCCTTGAATAGAATAATTTTATATTTTTTCCATGAGGTGTGTTTAAAACTTTTTGCAGATCAAAGCTGGCGCAAAGTAATGACTTGTCTTTTTGTTCTTTTAAAAATATTTCTTTGGAATGATTTTTGTCTCTAATGTGATTTTGATATTAATCCGTTTGGTTTAAAAGCAATTGCTGTTCGCGATCAAGGTTATTGTATTTTTCACATAACGCACACTTATCTTTCTTTGGTAAATGAAATCCAATATGAAAACAGTTTTTAAAAATGTGACGAAAAACTCTTAAGGAGAGAATATCAGATTCTTGGTCCTTATTTTTCAAATGTTGTTTATAAACATCGTATAAACCTTTTATGTTACGAAATTCTTGAGGGAGGTAAATTTTTTGCTTTTATTTCTGCAGTAATGCGAAGGAACGGCGGGAAGTTGTTCAATAAAATTCTTCAAAATGTTCACCTTTGATGGATCTGATTTAGTATGGGGTGCAGTAGATTTTTTCTTATCTGTCTGTATATTTGTTACATTTGACTGATTTCGAGCTGACACTAAACGAGTTTGGGAAATGTGTAGAGTTTTAAGCAAAAATTGTTGGCTAACTTTAAAATAAATATTTTTGAAGTTTATCATGTAGGTATAACTATACTTTTTTATTGCTGTCCGATCTTCGTCTACGTATATTATTTCGTGTTACGCATGAAGCTAGCCAATTTGTTTGCCTTGATTTGGAATCCATTCCCCAGTAAAATTCATTTATGTGTTGTCGCTCTAACTCTGAAAGTTTTTGGCCGCATTCATTCCCACATATTTTATTTATGCAAGGGTTAGGTTGAACGGAAGTGTCTCTTTTTGATAAGTTTCCAACAATTCGTTTTAATCTATTCACTTTATAACCTCTTTTGCCTATGATCATTTCATCTTCTATTGGGTTGTCACTTTCATTATCACTATAAGGTACAAGAGCCACTGAAATTTTAAAATATTTTGTTTTTTATAGAAAATTCGAGTACTATTTTCAAAATCCAACTTACTTTAGAAGAAGGTATTTATTCAAAACCGTTCAGAGCGAAATTCCTTGTAAATAACCGAATTATTTCATAATAACATAATATGTTATTTTAATGTAAGCGACACTTCGCTGTCACCATAAAACGTAAACAAAATAAAAAGTGTACTTACATTAAAATTGTTTTTGCTCTAATATCATAACGGTTCCTAATAGAGTTCTAATATTTTGAGATTTGACGTAATAGAGTATTCTTTATCGATTGCTATCAAAAAAGAAAAATTGAAAAAAATGTCGCTTACAACATTTTCGCGGGAAGGGCTCGATATACTGAGACATCAACAACGACATAGCCACTTTCACCCTTACGCCAAGAGGCAAATATGCTTGGACACTATAAAGCCTCCTAAGCTGGAATCGCACACGGGACAACAGAAGATCAATGTGAGTCGAAAAACTAAGTTTGGCATCAATAATTACACCCAGGCACTTCATTTCATCAACAATATTAATAGTAAAGGAACTAACGCAAATATTAGGCATAGAACCGTCATAGCAACAATTGAACAAAACAGCTTCAGTCTTATTCCAGTTTATATCAAGACCATGGGAAGTGATCCACATAGAGAGAGATTGCAACGTTGTGTTAGCCAGATTCTCCAACCTGGCGAGATCAACACTCCTAAAGAAAACATGTATGTCATCCGCATACAAGAAGAGACTACAATCAGTAGCAGTAACAGAATCCATGATGTCATTAATGAACATAATAAAAAGTAATGGGCCCAGCACAGAACCCTGCGGGACTCCACACCGGATTAGACCAACATCAGATTGGACACCCTTGTGCACAACAAACTGGGATCTACACTCCAGATACGACGAAATTAGTCTACAGGCCGAAACGGAAAACCCAAATTTGACTCTAAGCTTGCGAATAAGCTGCGCGTGGTCAATGGAATCAAAGGCCTTAGACAAATCAAGACCAACAAGAAGACCAACATCAGAACCATCAAAAACATCGCGAATAGCATCAGTAAGGGATAATAAGTTCACCGTAGTACTGCAGTCACGCCGAAAACTATACTGAGAACTACTCAGGCATTTGTGATCATCAAAAAACTCCAAAATAGCATCTTTAATAATATGCTCTACTATCTTTGACATGACCGGCAATACACTTATTAGACGCAAGTTAGACTGACTGTATGACGACCCTTTCTTCGGAACAGGCACCACACGAGCCACCTTCCAAGCTTGCGGGAAGGATGACGTCATAAAAAAACAATTAACAAAATGCAAAAAGTGAACAGATATGTATGGAAAAACACTCTTAAAAATTTAATAGGAATGTCATCAAAACCTACAGCTCCAGACTTAATTTTGCGGAGAGCAATTTCAACATCCTCCATAAACACGCAGTAAAACCTAAATGACTCTTGAACAAAGACACCATCAATTCCTACACTCACACCAGGATTAGATTTACCCACATTACAAAAGTAATCATTAACAGTATTAACATCAATAAAAGGAACATCATCACCACAATCTAGACAACCAAAAACGCGTGCGCGTATCCCGTGAATTACTCCATTCAGCCTTATTCTGGACATCAATTCACCGTGAATATGTTCGCTCTTCCCTTCAACATTATTCTGAACCAAAACTCGCAGCGAAATATTTCGCATTTTCACTTTCCCCTTATTCTGAGCCAAGTTCGAAAGCGAAAAAATCCGATTTTGGAAAAAATTAGTTATTCCGGATTACGGGACACAAGGTAGAATGTGATGACATTTTGTGCGAAATATTTCGCTAATAAACTTAAAGGGAGCTGACTACAGGGGATGATAGATACCAAACAACGACTCTGATTGGCTTTAACATGGCAAAGACCAGGCTTATCTTGGTCACTCTTTCAACTCATTTGTGGACACAGACCTCCCCGTGGTGTCACCTGGGGTAGCTATTTCCATTACCCGTTAAAATAGTGAGCTGATATGTGCCGCTAGTTCACCCATAAGAACTATAAAAATCGAAAAACCCCTCCTACTATGAAATAGCAAAGAAAACCAAACCCCCCTAATATTGACGACCCCCGCAAACGTATAAAGGACCACGATCTGCGAATCTGCACATGAATGTGCGCATGTTGTACAGAACAGTTTTCGGATGTACTCAAGAAGTACAAAGCCGATATTACTGCCTTACGGGAAATGCGTTGGAAAGGGACTGGCGTAATAAAATCAGATGATTACGCCCTGTATTATAAAAGCGAAGTTCTTCTACATCAGTCTTTTTTGCGTCCATGCTCCGACGGAACACAAAGATGAACAGACCAAAGACATTTTTTGCGAACGCCTAGGAACTGCATATGACCTCTGCCCTGGCCATGACATTCAAATTCTGCTAGGAGATTTTAATGCAAAAATCGGAAAATTCAGCCTCCATGAAGAAACATCAGACAACGGCATGAGGTTGATTGACTTCGCGGCAGCAAAAACATGGTAGTTAGCAGCACCAGATTCAAGAATCTCGATATACTCAAGGCCACCTGGATTTCTCCTGGTCAAGCAATGAGAAATTAAATTGACCATGTTGTGATTCGTCCAGTGTTTTAGAGGTTCGATCGATACGAGGAACTAATATCGATTCGGACCAATACTTTGTGGCAGCCAAGGTTCGCACCCAGGCCAACTCCGCTCAACATCCCCACCAATCGATAAGGATGCCCCAACTAGAATACCATTTTTATAGTCATCACCACTCTGTGGTACAGGGTATTATGTATTTGTGCATATGTTTGTAACAGGCAAAAGGAAACGAGATAGACACATGGTTCCTTTTGAGAATATGCATAGAATCACTTTCTAAATCGATTTATGCATGTCCATGTTAAATTGTAAACAAAGTACAGGCCCCATTTATGACCCGAATTGGATGAAAGTTGGCATAGGTCACTTATTTTGCTCAAGGACGAACCCTATTGAAATTGGGAAAAATCGGTTCAGATTTCGATATAGCTCCCATATATATTTTCGTTCGATGTAAATTGTGCACCAAAGTCCCTATGCATCCTTCGATTTGCACGAAATTTGGCATAGCGTACTGAATTGAGTCTAGAATGACGAGTGGTAAGTTGCGAGAAAACCGGTTCAGATTTCCATATAGCTCAGTACTAATTTGTGCATACATACCAAATTTTTTAAATCGCTTCGTATTCAAATGGTACGAATTCTGCCATCAGATTTATTTTTGATACTTGTAAAAATGAATATAGAGAATAATTTTAAATGATTTTTCTGGCGGTTTTGCATTTTGGGTTTCTTGATATTGAAATTTAATTTTTCCGAAAGAATAAACTGTATCTCCCGAATGCAAGGATGTAGGGATTTGTGTATATCTAGTTGCATAAAATCTTTGAAAAGAAATTTGTTCTATGATTGCGCAGAAAATTCGGGTCTTAAAGGGTTAATAACAATTTAATTTGTCATAAGATAATGCATTACTTCTGAAATATTAATCATTTTGGGTTGGAGAAATCATTTTTAGCAAAGAGATCCCCCACATCTCTTTACCAAAAGTGTTTGCAGTATACATACCTCTGCTGAACAAGAATAATTCGATCCCATAAGGCAAACAAATATAAATACTTAAATCAAACAAATAGAAACCATATGGGCTTATTTTTAAAATTTTGGAACTCATATTTCCGGAAGTTCGAAGTTCTCCCCAAACAAATTAAAAAGGTTGTCAACAGTATCAAAAGCACTATCTGCAGTAAACGTTTCGGAGTGAAATTTGGAACCTCATATCTCGGGAAGTACTGATTTCCCCCCGAAAAATGTATGTTGTTGTAAACAGCATCAGATGAGGTACCTATGATCAAAATTTGATCTGAGAGGTGTCCGCAAAGTACAACTAAACAAAAAAAAAAAAATAGAAATAGAAATGGAAAAAATTTTACCATTTTGTGGGGGAGGTACAAGAAAGAATGGATCTTTTTGATTCGATGTACACAATTTGGATCAAATCGGACATTCCATTCGGCTAATATAATAAGGGTGAATGTATAAAAACAAAATTCAAATAAAGGAAAATAATATATGTAATATTCATATGCAGTAAATTCTAATAACATTATTAATATTGAAATTTCATAGAGTACTTACCTATTCGTTCATATCACATAACAATAAATTAAATGAAAATTTTTAAAAAATTTCATTTCCTTTCGTTTCGTTTTAATGTAATATAATATTGAAGAAAATAAAACAAAATTACGCTATATTTAAATGTTTTGTATTCTGTATTTATTTAATGAATATCAGTCTTTTCTTTTCTTTTTTTAATAAAATATCGTATATAACAATAAAACAAAAATAGATATAAACAAATTAAAAATATAAAAAAATAAGGAAATGAAAAACAATTTATCAAATTATTAAAAATTGTTGAACAAACTGAAAAAGTGATAATTATTTTGAGTATGCATCTTAGCATTTGTGGTTTTGTATTTTTCCTTTTTTTCATTAATTTGCCATTTGAAGGCTTGATTGTAATTCTTCTTCTTAATATTTTTTTATTCATTTGAATTTGGTAATTTGTATGGACTTGGCAGCAATATTCATTTTGATATATATTTGTAATTAATGTATGTTGTTGTTGTTTTTGTCACTTTTTAATATACCTTTACTGAGGTTTCAATAAAAATAAATATGGAATTTATTAGTTTTCAAATTTCAGGTTCATTGTATTTTTTTTGTTGCAAAGAAAATCAATATTTAATTTATGTAAAGGTAATTTAGTTTAGCACTTTTATGTTTTTTTTTTAGTTTTTAATTATTAAAATTAAAATTAAAAAAAAATAAACTAAATGTAATAATCAAAAATTAGATGAAAATAAAAAATTAATAAATATATATATTTATTTTTTGTTATGGATATGTTTTTCCATATTATTTATCTCCAAACATTGGCGTTCTAGATATGTTTTTTTTTTATATTTGTAAAAATGATTTTAATGGATATTTGGATTCTAAATGTAATTCAAATAATGTCTATTACAATTTGTAATCTGAGACTTCAAATAAATTTCGAATTAATTTATTTTGTAGTTGGCAAATAAGTGTCAAGCTAGTTAAACCAAAATTCTAACTGGGATGTGCATAAAAATAACCATGAAAATGCCTTT
>NW_026885590.1:0-6958 GCF_032173495.1 Musca vetustissima
GCTATGTCCCTCTTACTGACTATGTATCGCTGGGTGCATTGCCTCACCCACTAATGATATTTAAATTCAAAGCTTGAATTTCCAGTCGTAGTAGCTGCATTTGGCATTTAGGGGTTTAAGAGGCTTAAAAGTTCTTGTTAGTAATGTATCCATTTTTTATACATACTCTCACTTTTTAAGATATTTGGGGGGAACTGGCCATATTCTCCAATCGTAATGCAACTCGCAAAAATTTTAATTTGCAATATGGGTCCATATTCTTATATAGCCACCATATAAATATCCCGCCCCATTTTAGGCATTTTAGTTCTAGCTAAATAATTTTGAATTCTTTCGTTTTTAAGCTCAAATGATAAAACTGTAATACTTTTGCAAGTCTTATGTACATTTTTTTATCCTAGGTGATTGCAAATGCATAGCCGTTGAGTTAGAGTCTTGTGAGTTCGAACCACAATATAACTAGACCGGTCAGAAAATATTTTCAAAATTTTTCGTCGTATATACCCATCATAAGCCACCATGACTTTCCTTCACTAAGGTCATGGACTAACTAACTATATCACATTTAGGGGACGAAAGGCACCAACAATTCTTAAAAGGCTTCTATCGTCGAAAATGTGTTTTAGACAGTAGAATACTTTAGGCCCGTACCTAAATTCAGTGTGTTGCGTACTAAACTACTCCCCATCTCACCTTTACCAAGGACCTTATACCCTTCGCCACACTGTGGTACAAGGTATTATGTCTTTGTACATATGTTTGCAACAGACAAACGGAAACGAGATAGACACATGGTTCCTTTTGAGAATATGCATAGAATCGTCCGTCCGTCTGTTGATGTTAAATTGTAAACAAAGTACAGGTCGCATTTATAATCCGATTTGGATGAAATTATTTACAGCTCATTTATTTGTCCCAAACACGAACCCTATTGAAATTGAGAAAAGTCGGTTGAAATTTAGATATAGCTCCCATATATATTTTCGTCCGATTTTATGTAAATGGTGCACCAAAGTCCCTAGATATACTTCGATTTGCACGAAATTTGGCACAACGTACTGAATTAAGTCTAGAATGATGTGTGTTAAATTTTGTGAAAATCGTTTCAGATTTAGATATAGCTCACATATATATTTTCATCCGATTTTTATGTAAATGGTGCACCAAAGTCCCTATATATCCTTCGATTTGCACGAAATTTGGCACAGCGTACTGAATTAAGTCTAGAATGATGTGTGTTAAATTTCGTGAAAATCGGTTCAGATTTAGATATAGCTCCCATATAAATTTTCTTCCGATTTCAGGTAAATAGAGCACCAAAGTCCCTATACAGACTTCGATTTGCACGAAATTTGGCACAGCGTACTGAATTAAGTCTAGAATGATGTGTGTTAAATTTCGTGAAAATCGGTTCAGATTTAGATATAGCTCCCATATAAATTTTCGTCCGATTTTAGGTAAATAGAGCACCAAAGTCCCTATATATCCTTCGATTTGCACGCAATTTGGATTTATAATTAAATGATTAACTCAAAACATGGTCGAATGCACAAAACAAACTGAAATAAGTGTAACCTAACATGTGGCAAGTTTCGATGAAATCGGTTTAGATTTCGATATTTTGCTTTAAATTTAATAACATAATTTTGTCCCTTTGTAAGAAGCAAAATTTAGTATAGGTTGCAGAATGACATGTTTAATTTCATGTTAATGGTCCTTCAAAAATGCGACGTCTGTTTGGATTCCATCTGTTGAATATACCCAAAGTGGTGAAGGGTATCATATAGTCGGCCCCGTCCGACATTAGTGCTTTCTTTACTGTTTTTGATATTATATTTATTACAAATCTCCAGACATTTATCCTTGTAATAAAATCTGACTTTCATAAATCATTCGCCTTCGGTCTGCAGATCATAACATATCCACTGATTATACCGGAACTTGTGTTTTCCTTTGAGAACAACAAAAAAAAAAGAAAATCTAGACAAGATGTCGTACCGAACTCTCGTAAATTCACTTTTACACCACACATACACACACTCATGCACTTGTCATGCAATATTGTGTACATTCGTTGTTGCTGTTGTTGGAGGTGGTGTCTATACCGGAGATTAGTATTTATTTCGTTTAGCCAGCCTTCAATCCTTTCTATCTCTTTCATCTTTGGATGGATACGTGAAAATATTATTCGTCGCATGCCAGCCATGCCACCAAACTTTTTTAATAGGCAATGGGAATAAATACGAAAAAAAGAACAAAAATGATAAGGAGGATAGTGGCAGGAGAAAGCAATGATCAGAGTGCTTGTTTTTTTGTGCTAGGTACATTTCAAAAGTATTTGTTTTATTAAAAAAGACATTCCATTCAGATAGATATTCAGCTCGATGTTATGTATTTTCTTCATTCGACTTCTTCTTCTTCTTGTCGTTATTTCAAGGAGAATTCAATTAGACTCAAATGTAAGACAATGTACTACATATTTGATATGTACGGGTACGATACACACATACATAGTTTCATATTACATACAAGAATTCAGAGGATGTCGGCGACGATACCCCGCCTAGTATGACATACTACTATTACAGTGCAATGTAATGACAACTTTGACAGTTAAACTATCATTTGACCTGCTTTCGGTACAACTTTAATTGATCCATAAGGGCAAGACGATAGGCGAGAGACAGAATAGGAATAAAAACCTATCATAGGTTGGTTGGTGGGTTGGCTTGAAAGTAATAGTCTTCGTTCGTAATTCAATGGATTATCGATTTGAAGAAATACAAAAAAAAAACGAACAACACCAACGATGGATGACAGATAGATTGTCTGTTTGTCCTCTTGTGGGCAAAGTAGGATGACGGGAGGGAAATAAATGCATTTCATATTGCATGTATGACAATAGTTTCTGTGTTAAGGATGCAATGTCATACTTTTTTCTTCATTACGAAAGGCTTTTAAATATATTGAAATTGATATTAACCCACATCCGGATGTTATCAATTTTATGTACCTTTTTAAGTACGTAATATGATGTAAAATGTCAGGCTTAATTCTAGGTTTGTCGATTTTTTATACCCTTCACCACACTGTGGTACAGGGTATTATGTCTTTGTGCATATGTTTGTAACAGGCAAAAATAATCGAGATAGACCCATGGTTCCTTTTGAGAATATGCATAGAATCACTTTCTGAGTCGATTTATGCATGTCCGTCTGTCCGTCCGTCTGTCCGTCCGTCCGTCCGTCCGTCCGTCCGTCTGTCCGTCCATGTATTTTTGTTAACAAAGTACAGGTCGCATTTATGATCCGATTTGGATGAAATTTGACACAGGTCACTTAATTGGCCCAAGGACGAACCCTATTGAAATTGGAGAAAATCGGTCCACGTTTAGGCATAGCTCCCATATAAGGGTACCCCAAAATTTTCGGTATTTTGAGGTTCTTGAGCGCGTTTTTTAACTGAATTCGCTGAAATTTTTTACATTGAGTTCTTATTGGGTAGCAAATCTCTCTACCAAAAATTATAAATAAAGGTCCATTTTTTCGGATAGCCCCCATATAAGATTACCCCCAATTTTCGGTATTTTGGGGGTTTTGATCGCATTTTCCGACCGAATTCGCTGAAATTTGGTACTTTGTGTTCTTATTGGGCAGCAAATCTCCCTACCAAAAATTATAAATAACGGTCCATTTTTTCGCATAGCCCCCATATAAGGGTACCCCCAAATTTTCGGTATTTTGAGGTTCTTGAGCGCGTTTTTTAACTGAATTCGCTGAAATTTTGTACATTGAGTTCTTATTGGGTAGCAAATCTCCCTACCAAAAATTATAAATAAAGGTCCATTTTTTCGGATAGCCCCCATACAAGATTATCCCCAATTTTCGGTATTTTGGGGGTTTTGATCGCATTTTTCGACCGAATTCACTGAAATTTGGTACTTTGTGTTCTTATTGGGTAGCAAATCTCCCTACCAAACATTATAAATAAAGGTCAATTTTTTTCGGAAAGCCCCCATATAAGGGCACCCCCAAATTTTCGGTATTTTCGGGTTTTTGGGCTCGTTTTATAACTGAATTCGCTGAAATTTTGTACATTGGGTTCTTATTGGGTACCAAATTGCTCCACTAAAAATTATAAATATAGGTCCAGTTTTTCTGGTAGTACCCATATAACGGTACCCCAAAATTTTTGGTATTTTGTGGGTTCTGATCGGATTTTTCGACCAAATTGACTGTAATTTTGGTATTTTGGGGGTTCTGATCGGATTTTTCGACCAAATTGACTGTAATTTAGTACGTCGAGTTCTTATTAGGTAGCACATCTCTCCACTATAAATTATAAATATTGGTCCATTTTTTCTGGAAGCCCCCAGGTTTTGAGGTTCTTAAACCAAATTCTATTTTCTGGTACAGGGTAGTATGTTTTTGTGCATATGTTTGTAACATGCAAAAATAATCGAGATAGACCCATGGCTCCTTTTGAGAATATGCATAGAATCACTTTTTGAGTCGATTTAAGCACGAAATTTGGCACAGCGTAGCAAATTAGGTCTAGAATGATGTGTCTAAAGTTGCCTGAAATCGGTTCAGATTTAGATATAGCTTCTATATCTGACCAAATGAACAATTTAGTATCGGTTGCAGAATGACGTGTTTATGGTTCCAATTTCATTTTACTGGTCCTTTAAAAATGCGACTTCTGTTAGGATTCATCTGTTGAATATACTCAAAGTGGTGAAGGGTATCATATAGTCGGCCCCGTCCGACTTTACTACTTTCCTTACTGGTTTATAGTATAGGACATTGTTCACCAAGAAGTAAGGGAAGACTATTGTTTCAGATTCAGAACTTATAGCATTTATTAAAAATAGTTTTGAGGGGAATATAATAAAAGCTAAGGGAACTGAAGATAATAAACCCGCCATGGAATTGGATCAACGTGAAGTTATTAAATAAAATTTCCTAGGACAAATGCATATATGAGATTTTTAAAAGATTTATTAGGGACCATAAAATGAGAATTTTTTTAATTAATTCAATTGTGAAGGAACAACTAGCATGTAGTATTAAAGACATACATTTTCAAGGACCTGTAAACGTGAATTTTTATACCCCACACAACTATGTTGTCAGGGTATTATAGCTTTCTGCAGCCCCAAGAGTTTGTAACGCCGCGAAATATTGGTCCTAGACCCCCCTTTAAGTATACCGATCGTCATTTTGACTAGGTGAGTCGATCTAGACATGTGTGTCCGTCCATCCGTTTGTAAACAAGATACAGTTATGGACCAATCTTCACTAAATTTTGCATGTAGGATGGGTTCTGGCCAATGATATAGCTCCCAAATGTTTTTGGTAAAGATCCGTTAATATTTAGGGGATAAAATGAACCAAAAACTTTATTTTTGTCTGATTTTCTGATCACTCCAGAGGTCGCAATTATGGCCCAAACGTCGCGAAAGTTTACATGGAGAAGGATATTGGGCAGAAGAATAAGCATGACTGTTTTGATAAAGATCTGCTAATATTTAGCGGGTCAAATGGACCCTGACTTTTGTGTGAAAAATTACAAAATTTGTATTCTATAGCGCGTATATTTACCCCTGAAGAACATAGACCCGAGTAGCTGATAGTATATCTAAGAAGAGTGGTTGAACTTTAAATTAGTACCAATTATATTGTCGGTGATTACAGGTGATTACGTATTCAGATATTATTTAGTAATCCGTTACCACACTAGAGGGCGGAAATTTAGCCCTGATTGGTTTGAAATTTTCCATGAGGTTCCACTTAAGGTCAAGAAGAACATCTATCATTTTCGGTGCTGGTCAGATAGTAATTTTGGGATGAAGTGGACCAAAAACTTAAATTTTGTACTGAATATTAGTTATTTTCGGAAAAGATATCAGTCTATGGAAGAGGTGCTGTTGACCTCTAATCGGGCAAGAGGCTGCAAATATCACGAAATATTGGCCAGGCTCGGAAAAAACATCCGCAGAAAGTTAGAGTTTCGTGGTAGTTGTGTAGGGTATCGTATGGTCGGCCCCGTCCGACTATACTGCTCCGCTCGCTTTTCAGAAAGCACTGGACCATAGCGTGTTATTTTTAATAAAAAAGGTATAAGGAATGATCAATTCATCTTGATTCGTTAAAAGTTTAATGTTCTAGGACCAAGAAGCGTATTTTTAAGAAGACCGGATTATTTAAGTCCTTTCTCAAAGGTCAATAAATGTGGATTTAGCAAGGATTAATTCATTACACTGTGTCAAATTTCGTGCAAATCGAAAGATATATAGGAATTTTGGTGCCCCATTTACCTTAAATCGGAAAAAATATATATGGGAGCTATATATAAATCTGAACCGATTTTCTCGAAACTTAACACACACCATTCTAAACCTAATTCATTACGCTGTGCCATATTTCGTACAAATCGAAATATATAAAGGGACTTTGGTACACCATTTACCTAAAATCGGACGAAAATATATATGGGAACTATATATAAATCTGAACCGATATTCCCGAAATTTAACACACATCGTTCTAGACTTAATACAGTACGTTATGCCAAATTTTGTGCAAATCGAAGGATATATAAGGACTTTGTTACACCATTTATCTTAAATCGAACAAAAATATATATGGGAGCTATACATAAATCTGAACCGATTTTCTCGAAACTTAACACACATCATTCTAGACCTAAATCATTACGCTATGCCAAATTTCGTGCAAATCGAAAGATATATACGGACTTTGGTACACAATTTGCCTTAAATCGGACGAAGATATATATGGGAGCTATATCTAAATCTGAACCGATTTTTCCAATTTCGTCCTTGAGCCAATTAAGTGACCTGTGCCAAATTTTATCCAAATCGTATCATAAATGCGGCCTGTACTTTGTTAACAAAAATACAGACAGACGGATATGCATAATCAACTCAGAAAGT
>NW_026885591.1:0-6751 GCF_032173495.1 Musca vetustissima
GTACATTTATTAGATGAGCATTTCTAGAAACTGCTGTTTGTAATTGTTTTCTTGTGTCAAAATATCAACGTCTTTGAAATTTGGCGTATGCCCCGTGATTGTGCAATGTGCTGCAAGAGCCGTCTTTTGTTCTAATGGCTTGTCTGTATTTTGATCTGACTTATGACCAGAAAGTCTTGTCTTTAGTTTGGTTTTTGTTGTACCAACATATACCTTTTGGCATAAGATGGTTTTGTCCCCGTTACATTTTATCTTATATACTACATTGCACTTGTCTTCTTTTTTTATTTTCGATTTTGTCTTGCTAAATAGGCTATTGATATTATTTTTAGATTTTAGGGCTAGTTGATAATTGGTTTTGTCATAGATATTTGAATTGCTAAATCTCTCGGAAAGTCCTGGTATATATGTCATTGGCTTGTACGACTTTTCTTCTTTTTCAATTTTAGCTTTATTCGACTTGCAGGATTGTAGTAGTTCGTCAATTGTTTTTAATGAGGGTAGTTTGAAAAAATATTCTTTAAAAAATCCACGCCTTCTGTGGTTGGTAGTTTGAAAAAATATTCTTTAAAAAATCCGCGCCTTCTGTGGTTGGTAGTTTGAAAAAATATTCTTTAAAAAATCCACGCCTTCTGCTATGGTTTGAAAAAATATTCTTTAAAAAATCTACGCTCTGCTATGGTTTGAAAAAATATTCTTTAAAAAATCTACGCTCTGCTATGGTTTGAAAAAATATTCTTTAAAAAATCCACGCCTTATGGCTGTGATAGTCGTTTGAAAAATATTCTTTAAAAAATACACGCTATGGTTTGAAAAAATATTCTTTAAAAAATCTACGCTCAGCTATAGCTTGAAAAATTATTCTTTAAAAAATCTACGCTCATCTAAGGCTTGAAAAAATATTTTTTAAAAAATCTACGCTCTGCTATGGTTTGAAAAAATATTTTTTTAAAAAATCGACGCTCAGCTATGGCTTGAAAAATATTCTTTAAAAAATCTACACTCTGCTACGGTTTGAAAAATATTCTTTAAAAAATCTACGCTCTGCTATGACTTGAAAAAATATTCTTTAAAAAATCAACGCTCTATATGACTTGAAAAAATATTCTTAAATTTTACCTCCCAAGGATTTCCTATGATATAATATTTTCTTAATTTCTTCAAGTCCAGCACGTGTTCCGCTTTAGGTTCTTTGTTTTCAAATTTATGTTAGGTTACATTTAGAAAAAGGATTTTACTAGAAACAATAGAATTTTAAGCGCCCCTAGGCGCTTAGTGTATTTAATTTATTTTTAAAACAATAGAACGAAAATTTTACTACCATACTTCATTTATAATTTTAATGATATTACAGGATTGTTTCATACCCACTCTTCGTAGGTCCTTACAACAAATGGTAACAGGTATCAGTATTCCCAAAACAATAGAAAGGACATTGCCATTGCCCGGTAGGATATCGGCGCCAGCGAAATTTTCTGCTGTCTACTTGAGATGTTGGTGTTGTTTTCAATTTGCAGGTGGATGAATGTTGCACGTGAGGATTTTCTAAAGGATTTCGTGTTTGTGGAGGACACCTGATGCATGGCTTCGAATTTGTCACACTTGTTGGAATGTGACACTGGTGAGAATGGTATCGGTATATGACATGTGACAAGTGCTAAGAAATTATATTAAATGCAAAAGATGTGCAGGTGTGTAACTAAATACGAAAAAAATATAACGATTTAAAAATTGTGATTTAGCGTGTCGAAGGGACTTTAGACGGTAACCTAGTTACCATTCACCGGGACCAGATGACCCACCACTAAGAGAAAACTCGTATACAAGTGGCATATTGCTTCGAAAATGTGATCATGGGCCTGGATTTATAAATTAAAATATTCTTTTAAGCCACGGCAGGACATTAAATTGTTTTTTTGATTTTTTTTTTTTTTTTTTTTTTTGAAGACAGAACAGATTTCTGGAAAAAAAATTTAAGCCATAGAAGAGCGTCGTTTTATTTAAAGTCATTGCAAAGCTATGAGAATATTTGTTCAAGCCATAGCAGAGCGTAGATTTGTTAAAGCATATTTTTTCAAGCCAGAACAGAGCGTAGTTTTTTTAACGAATATTTGTTCAAGCCAGAACAGAGCGTAATTTTTTTAACGAATATTTTTTCAAGCCAGAACAGAGCGAAGTTTTTTTTAACGAATATTTTTTCAAGCCAGAACAGAGCGTAGTTTTTTTAACGAATATTTTTTCAAGCCAGAACAGAGTTTCTTACAAAAAGTAGGCCGTCCAAAATTCGTTTATTTTAGACATTTCTGACTCTCGAACTCGATGTATTCTCAGTCCTTCACTAATAACTCAATTATAAACCGATTAGTGAATCAAATCAAACCTCACCGCCAGAAAAAGTTAATGGAACCGCGACTTTATTTATTCTCTTAAAAATTACATTTGCATTAGAAAAAAAATCAAACTATGTCGGAAGATCGCCACTCCTCAGTGTACATCAAAGACCAACCGCGCATTCTATCTACCCTGACTTATCATCCCCTGAAGTACTAACCGGACAGGTATCATTAAAAACAAACCCCTTTTTCATGTGGTCAAATGATGCCGACCAGACAATCCTCCTTGAATGAAAGTTAATAAAACGGATAGAGATAAGAGTAGAGGGGGAGGGCACATTAGAAGTTACTAAATCCAATAGAGAAATGGGTGTAGTCTCGATATGCCGACAAGTGCTAAAAGGATTAAAAGGATTAAGTGATAAAACTGAAAGCAAATCATGAAGGGGTTTTAGGGGT
Source organism: Musca vetustissima (assembly GCF_032173495.1). Taxonomy (NCBI): domain Eukaryota; kingdom Metazoa; phylum Arthropoda; class Insecta; order Diptera; family Muscidae; genus Musca; species Musca vetustissima. The sequence continues at coordinate 2,793 of NW_026885591.1, forward strand.
TTATTGAAACCGCATACAAGCCCTTTGAGAATATAAATTAGAATTTAAAATATTTTATGGAAAATCAAAAAGGATTTTTATGACAAAATATATGGTTAAGGATAGCCGAAGTGACAAGCCATATATATTTTGAAATTGGGACAATATTATGTCAATGTTTTGAGTGCATAGAATGGGGAGGGCTCATTAGATGTTTCTAAATACAATAAAAAACACATGCCGACAAGTACCAAAAGGATTTAAAGGATAAAGCTGATGACAAACCATGAAAGGTGTTTTGAATCCTTTGATGGTGGGTACAGATTCTTTACGAAGATTAATTATAATTTGAACTATTTGATTTGAAAATAAAAAGGAATTTTATCACAAAATATATGGCTGAGGGTATCTGATCTGAAAAGTCATATATTTCAACATGGGGAAAATATTTTGTAAGTGTTTTGAGTAACGAAAATAAGTAAAAAGGCGATCAATATAATTTTCATAATTATAAATGTGGGATATTCTTTGTTTATAAAACAAGTGTATTAATTGTTTTTTTTTTTTTTTTAAAGAAAAATAGTTTTTAAATTTTTGTCAACCGCGGATTTTTATAGCCTACATAACAATGTTGCGAGGATACTATAGGGTTTTCTAGCCCCAAACGCTGGTAACGCCACAAAATATTAGTCCTACCCAGCTTTTAATATGCCGATCGTCATATCATAATATTTGAGGGTAACTGTCACGAACATTTACACAGAATCGAGATTTAGAGTTAGTTGTGTAGGGTATCATATGTCGGTTTCGCCCGCCTTTACTGCCCGACCATTGTTTTCAAATATTTTAGTGGCCCTCCTAGGCTTTTCTGTGCCATTTCAAACCAGAAATTATTGAAGCAAATTGTTAAATTTAAAACGTGGGTATAGGCTCAATATATTCTTCCCATTAATGTGTTTGTCAACTTATATATCCAAATTTCTCTTATATACATGTTTTTTCGCTTCTCTTCCTATGGATCATAACTAATTATGTCCAATAATCAGAGGCTCCATATATTCCATCCAAACTTCCCTACCAACTGAATAGTTTTTTTTTTTCAAATTTCTAATCATTTATTCCCTGATTTGAATCTAGGAAGTGTCACTTTCAAAACCCTATCAAATATATATTCCATTTTTTTTGGAAACTGTACTACTATATTAATTAATAATAATCCTTCTAGTAAAGGATTTATCAACATTTTCGCTTATTCACCTTTTATCCTTCATTCCCCCAGGTAGCATAACTAATTTCATCTAATAACCGAACTAATTATCTAAATTAGAATCCTATTAGCGATATTTGTGTAAGAAGATATGCAACGAATAGGATGTTATTTTTGTGGATTAAAAGATCAAATATTGAACACATCAAAGTTACCGCCTTTGCCGATAAGGATATGCGGCCGCATTACATCAAAGAAGAGCAAACGTAATCCAGCATCAATGTGGAGAAGTTAACTTTTTTGTCTGAAAGATGTGTAACGAATTTGTTGTAATTAAATGAAAGGATGCCGATGAACGCACTACTTTGATGTGGTAAGGAGAAGTCGACAGGGTGTGGAGTGTGAGTAAATTGGATGAAGGATTAAATGGGATGTTCATCAAAATAATAATTTATTGTATGGAAAAATATTCTTTAATAAATCTACGCCTTGTGGAGCCCCAGAAAAATATTCTTTAATAAATCTACGCCTTGTGGAGTCCTTGGAAAAATATTCTTTAATAAATCTACGCCTTGTGGAGCCCCAGAAAAATATTCTTTAATAAATCTACGCCTTGTGGAGCCCCAGAAAAATATTCTTTAATAAATCTACGCCTTGTGGAGCCCCAGAAAAATATTCTTTAATAAATCTACGCCTTCTCAGGGCCATGAAAAAATATTCTTTAATAAATCTACGCCTTGTGTAGATCCATGAAAAATTATTCTTTAATAAATCTACGCCTTGTAGGTCCTTTAGAAAATTCTTCTTTAATAAATCTACGCCTTGTAGGTCCTTTGAAAAATTCTTCTTTAATAAATCTACGCCTTGTAGGTCCTTTAGAAAATTCTTCTTTAATAAATCTACGCCTTGTGTAGATCCATGAAAAAATATTCTTTAATAAATCTACGCCTTGTGTAGATCCATGAAAAAATATTCTTTAATAAATCTACGCCTTGTGTAGATCCATGAAAAAATATTCTTTAATAAATCTACGCCTTGTGTAGATCCATGAAAAAATATTCTTTAATAAATCTACGCCTTGTGTAGATCCATGAAAAAATATTCTTTAATAAATCTACGCCTTGTGTAGATCCATGAAAAAATATTCTTTAATAAATCTACGCCTTGTGTAGATCCATGAAAAAATATTCTTTAATAAATCTACGCCTTGTGTAGATCCATGAAAAAATATTCTTTAATAAATCTACGCCTTGTGTAGATCCATGAAAAAATATTCTTTAATAAATCTACGCCTTGTGTAGATCCATGAAAAAATATTCTTTAATAAATCTACGCCTTGTGTAGATCCATGAAAAAATATTCTTTAATAAATCTACGCCTTGTGTAGATCCATGAAAAAATATTCTTTAATAAATCTACGCCTTGTGTAGATCCATGAAAAAATATTCTTTAATAAATCTACGCCTTGTATCTTACTCGGAAAAAATATCCTTTAATAAATCTACGCCTTGTGTAGGTCCATGAAAAAATATCCTTTAATAAATCTACGCCTTGTGTAGGTCCATGAAAAAATATCCTTTAATAAATCTACGCCTTGTGTAGGTCCATGAAAAAATATCCTTTAATAAATCTACGCCTTGTGTAGGTCCATGAAAAAATATTCTTTAATAAATCTACGCCTTGTGTAGATCCATGAAAAAATATTCTTTAATAAATCTACGCCTTGTGTAGATCCATGAAAAAATATTCTTTAATAAATCTACGCCTTGTGTAGATCCATGAATAAATATTCTTTAATAAATCTACGCCTTGTGTAGATCCATGAAAAAATATTCTTTAATAAATCTACGCCTTGTGTAGATCCATGAAAAAATATTCTTTAATAAATCTACGCCTTCTGAAGGGCCATGAAAAAATATTCTTTAATAAATCTACGCCTTATGAAGGCTTGAAAAAATATTCTTTAATAAATCTACGCCTTATGAAGGCTTAAAAAAATATTCTTTGAAAAATCTACGCCTTATGAAGGCCTGAAAAAATTATTCTTTAAAAAATCTACGCCTTATGAAGGCTTGAAAAAATATTCTTTAAAAAATCTACGCCTTATGAAGGCTTGAAGAAATATTCTTTACGATTCTAAGCTCTGATATGGCATGAAAAAATATTCTTTAAAAAATCTAAGCTCTGATATGGCTTGAAAATATGATATGGCTTGATAAGATTATGACTCTGCTGATCTGGAGGTAACTTTGGTCACATTTTCCATGCAATATGTCGCTAACATGAGATTTTTCTCTTAGTGGTGGGTCATCTAGTCCCAATGAGTTTGTAGCCTAGGTGCGTCTTAAGTCCCTTCGTCACGCTAAGTCACAATTTTTAAATTGTAATATTTTTTTCATATTTAGTTACACATTTTACATCTTTTACATTTAATATAATTTCTTTACCCTTGTCACATGCCCATTGCCATTCTCATCATTGTCACATTCCAAAAAGTGTGACAAATTCTAAGCGATACATCAGGTGTCCTCCACAAAAACGAAATCCTTCAGAAAATCCTCACGTGCAACATTCATCCACCTGCAAATCGAAAAAAACACCACAAAATCTCAAGTAGACAGCAGAAAATTTCGCTGGCGCCGATATCCTACCGTGCATTGGCAATGTCCTTTCTATTGTTTTGGAAGTACAGATACCTGTTTGAATTTCCTTATGTAGGATCTTTGAAGAGTGTGTGCAGCAAATCCAGCTCTCTAACATCATTAAAATTATA